>NC_042616.1:62952682-63252682 GCF_901001135.1 Rhinatrema bivittatum
AGGATGATAGCCAGGCTGAAGATGGAGAAGAGGGGCAACTGCACTAGTATCCATACCATTGACAGCAGGATCTCTGCCGCCGGTATCACCAGCTCCACTGGTCTTCAGTCTCCTGTCGTCTGGCTCCTACATCCCTTGTCCAAGGGAATTGTTTTCTACCATCAATATATTAATAACCAAGCCTAAGTCTCACATTTCTTCTTTCCCTTCATGTACCTGTCTAGTTGAGTTTTTCAGGAATAAGATTGATGCAAGTCATACACAGTTGAAAGTAAAGGATGAAATTACTTTTCAGCAATCTGAAAATATGAGTAACCTAAGATGGCAGGAGTTTAAGTACATCTCACTTAATGAAATCCTGCCAGGAAAAGGGGGATTGAAGTTGCTTGGTTGGTTCCATGCTCTTTTGGTTTAATCAGATCAATAGAGGAGGTATCATTTTCCTTTCTTCATGCAATTGTGAATAATTCTCTTAATGAGGAGAATTTGCCACTATCCCTAAAACAATTGTTAGATGGTCCCTAAAGTTGTGGCTCTATCAGCTAGTGTATCTAATTATTAGTCGGGTATCAAATGTTGCAACTATGGGTAAAGTAGTGGAAAAATATGTTTTAATCAGCTTGTGTACTTCATGAATGACTATTCAGAGTTTTATAGTTCTCAATATGGTTTCCAAAGGAACCATGGACTGAGTTGCTGCCTATTTTATTTTCATGAAATGGATAAGGGCCTCACTGGGATCTTAGTTCAACTGGATCTCAGTGCAGCCTTTGACATAGTAGATTATGGGATATTACTGACTAGGCTCTCTCAGCTAGGCATGGGCAGGTCAGATTTGCTTAGATTTGTGTTTAGGTAAAATCTAACTGGTAGAAAACAGAGAGTCTGTATGGGTTCTGATTCATCAGGCTACATCAGTGATGGTGAACTCCAATCCTCGAGTGCCACAAACTGGCCACGTTTTCAGGATATCCACAATGAATTAGCATGAGAAACATTTCCATGCACTGGCTTCATTGTATGCAAATCTATCTCATGCGTAGACCCAGGCCTGACACGGGTCATGGCATTGGGGCTGGGTCCAAGCCATGGCATAGGCTGAGGCCCTGTCGTCGAGACACCTTCTCCCGGTTAGGTCACAGTGTTGGATTTGGTTCTGGGCTGAGGCCCCTATGTCAGGACCAGGCCTCCAGGCCGGGACATGGCATTAGGCCTGTATCCCGGCCAGTGACCCAGCATTGGGACCAAGCCTCCATACCAAGTTGCAGCATCAGGCATAGGTCTGGGCTCGGCCTAGGCCTAGGCCCTGGTGTCAGGACCCAACCTCTGTGTTGAGTCGCAGCATTGGGCCTGGGTCCGGGCCTAGCCCCCGGTATCAGGACCTAGCCTTCATCAGATACCTGATGGATAAGGTAAGTTTTGGGGGTTTTTTGTTTAAGTTTTGGGATTCTCGGCGAAGCCCTGGCATCAGCACATGCCACCACCAAGACCCTTACATCGTGCTCGGGCCTAGGCTGTGGCCCTTGTTTTGGGTCTCGGCCTCTGCCCTAGGCAAGGCCCCGACTTCAGGCCTAGGCTGATGTGCTGGCATTGCGCTTGGGCATAGAACATAGCCCCTGCTTTGGGCCTCTGCCTATACCTTAGGTGAGGCCCCAGCTAGTTTAAAACTAAATGAATGAGTAAGATTCATTTCATTTTGGGGGACCCTTGATTCAATTCAGGGTCTCCACTAATGAAATGAATTAGCCTTATTTGTTGCATTTTGCAGTCTCATTTTAAACTAATGCACATCCCAAGTTCTATAAATGGAGCAGCTTCAGCAGCACCATAGAAAAATCTCCTATGGAAGAGCCAGATCCTGCTTTAAGAAAATTCTCAGCTCTTAAGTTATGTCCATTCTGAAAGTCACTAAGAGGGACTTTGTTCCATCAATTAATAGAGATGTGAATCGGAACCGGAATCGGTTCGGTTCCGGTTCCGATTCAAATCTTATAATTTTTATCGTCCGGCCCGATTGGTGTTTTGTTTATCGGCTGTGCCCGATCCGATAAACAAAAAACCCACCCTGACCCTTTAAAACTGACCCCTTAGCCTCCCCCACCCTCCTGACCCCCCAAAAAACGTTTTAAAATTACCTGGTGGTCCAGTGGGGGCGCGGGGAACGATCTCCCGCTCTCGGGACAGGGTATCCGTGCCATTGGCCGGCCCCTGTCACATGGTAGGAGCACTGGATGGCCGGCACCTATTGTTGTTTAAGCTTAAGCACCTCAAATGGAGAAAGATGAGTTTCTTGAATTAAAGCTACATCCGCCTATAGAGATTGCAGGTAATTCAATATTTTCTTGCGTTTAATAGGATGTGAGAAGCCATTAACATTCAAAGATACTATCATAATCGAAGTAACAGTAGACGCCATGATTGAAAAAAATTGGATTGAGTGGAATTCTGGTTGACCATGGGAATCTCGGATGCAAGCAGCGTTAAATTCAGTATAATAAGGATCCAAAGGATAGAAAAAAAAAAAGAAGTCATCCATGGCATAAAATAGAAAAAAAAACAATGATAAGGGAATAATTAGCAAATGAGAAATTACAGATATGGAAGGCAAAAAATAGCTAACCAACGCTGTGCCGGGACACCGGTAGCCCATGCAACAAAATAAAGAGCCTCAAGGTAGACCATAGCCTTCCTGAAATTCATACATAGAAACATAGAAATGACGGCAGAAGAAGACCAAACGGCCTATCCAGTCTGCCCAGCAAGCTTCACACATTTTTTTTTCTCATACTTATATGTTTCTCTTAGCTCTTTGGTTCTATTTCCCTTCCACCCCCACCATTGATGTAGAGAGCAGTGATGGAGCTGCATCCAAGTGAAATATCAAGCTTGATTAGTTAGGGGTAGTAACCGCCGCAATAAGCAAGCTACACTCATGCTTATTTGTTTTACCCAGACTATGTTATTCAGCCCTTATTGGTTGTTTTTCTTCTCCCCTGCCGTTGAAGCAGAGAGCTATGCTGGATATGCGTGAAGTATCAGTTTTTCTTCTCCCCTGCCGTTGAAGCAGAGAGCTATGCTGGATATGCGTGAAGTATCAGTTTTTCTTCTCCCCTGCCGTTGAAGCAGAGAGCTATGCTGGATATGCGTGAAGTATCAGTTTTTCTTCTCCCCTGCCGTTGAAGCAGAGAGCTATGCTGGATATGCGTGAAGTATCAGTTTTTCTTCGCCCCTGCCGTTGAAGCAGAGAGCTATGCTGGATATGCGTGAAGTATCAGTTTTTCTTCTCCCCTGCCGTTGAAGCAGAGAGCTATGCTGGATATGTGTGAAGTATCAGTTTTTCTTCTCCCCTGCCATTGGTATGTGAAAACATAATTCGGGGGAGATAAACCATGTGAAGGATCTAAAGGAATAGCGATCAAGAGTATGTTTGTCTTGTAAAAAAAAGGTCAAAAGTAATCTTCGCTGATACCTTTGTGTTGAAATATGGGTCGCCATGAAGGAAGGATGTATTGCAGATGAAAAGTGAAAGGCATCAGGTCCCATATAGAGCTTTAAGGTTAAAATCAAGGCTGATATAAGAAAAAACAGAAGGCTACCTGATTAAGTAACCAAATGTACAGGAAATGGAGAACATAGATCCAGTTGAAACTATATTCAGGTGACCATCTCCTGTGCCTGTTCATGGGATTTCAAAAATTCTTCCAAGTCATCTGGAGAATAAAAAGCTTAGATTGATTGTGACAGGTAACCCTCATCATTGCAGGATATCGCAGGCCAAATTTCGCTCCTAATGAGTGAAGACGGGGCCTTAACGCCAAAAAGGCCTTGCGTTTAGCAGCCGTTGATTTTATGAGGTCAGGACAAATAAAATCGAGTTCCCTTGATAATGAAGAGGCAATTTGCTTCTGGCCACATAAAAAATCTGCAGTGCATATGGGTATCGCAGGACTTTGAAAATGATGGGCCTCAGATATTTTGAGCTACTAGGGGGTCTCAATGGGATGTGATGAGCTCTTTCTAACTCAAATGGAAAATCAAATTTAATTTGTAAGGTAACAGGATTAATTTGAAGGAGAAACTGCATGAGATCGTTACCTTCAGGTATCCCCAAGAGCCGAACGATGTTGCAGCGGTTTCGATTTGATAAATCTTCCAAGTCATGACACAGTGTTTCCACTTCCTTGACTAAGCTAGGGAGCGGCGCGGTGGTAAGTAATAGAGAGGCGACCTGTGTTTCAGTGTCGTCTAGCCGTGTTTTGAGATTGTCCATTTGAGAGGTCATCAATTGTAGGTCAGACCGAATTGCGGTAGTAGTGTCAATATTAGATTGAAGCATGTCCTTGAGTTGCTTAAGTTCGGCAAGCACTAAGTCCGCAGAAGCCATACTTTTGGGTGGCGAGGCCTTATCAGGAGAAGGCGGATCCTGCTTCGCTCTCTTAGAGCTGGTTGCCGATGCAAAAGCAGCCTCTATTTTCCCCGATTTGGTAGAAGTCATATTTAAATGTGATGTAGAGGACTGCACAGTTGAAAATAGCTACATCTAGCTGCTGTTTCCCCTGTGTGAAGGAGTGAGTTCTCTCAGAGCTAAATCTCAAGCAGCCATCTTGGTCTCAGCGCAAGAGCGCCCCCTTCCACACCTTTTCTAATGGCTTGTATGCAAAGAAGCACAGTACGCCTTCAGGATATGCACCCAAGGGCAAAAACATAACATTGCCTAGTCATTCATGTTCCTCCTACTTCCAGGGAAATGACATCTAACATTTTTTGCACCAGCTCTGTCTTGCTTTCTTGGGAAGAAATAAGTAAAATCTCCTCTACTACCAAGCAAGCCTGGCATCAAAGTGTCAACAGGTTGTTAGTGCAGACATTCTGAGGGCTTCTCTACAGAAGGTTATTTTACCTCTATCTTTATTCAGTATCTGTGACAATTAGCTGTCTCAGTCAAAGTCACCTTCTGCCAGTGCACAGTTTATACTTTGACCTATGGGAATGACATTTCATATCACGTTTAATTTCACCATGTCCACCTGTAAAAGTGCCCTGCAGACTCCTACAAAAGGACAAAGAATGCTGAGATCTACAAGTGAAGAGGATGCGTCAGCACATCTTCAGTACAAAAAAGCTCTTCATACATTTCAGATTGAAATCATGAAATAGGAAAGCTGTCTGCATTTTAATCATAGGTCCTTATGAAATACTGCCACATACCTGGCTGAAAGAGGACCATTGTTACATATAAGCTACTACTTGACATCACACCCAAAACAAATGTGCCTGAATATGACCTAATCTTTGCTATGGGTCTAATACTATAGAACAAACAATCAGAGGGGTCTGCTTAGGTTGCCCAGCCCTTATAATGCTTTACTGTAACCCATTTGCTGGAAGGCCCACAGCCATTAAAATGCTGCCACCATATACATTAAGAACACAGCAGAGGCATAATGCCTGCAATATGGCACCCGTGACCTCGACAGCCCTGCCAAGAACAGACAAATGCTATATGCTTGCCTGCCATGTAGTAGGGATAAACCAACAGGCGGATGGCAATTTTTTCCTTAGTGGGCCAGTTGTCTTTCCTAAATATGTTGTATGTGCTACTGCCCCCTACACTGAAGACAGGCAGCTATCTTCACAGTGGGATTTAGAGGAGTGCACGCAGGGTACATTTGTGTGCGCTACCCGGCGCGCACAAATGTACACCCAATTTTATAACATGCGTGCGCTGTCGCGCGCATGTTATAAAATCTGGGGTCGGTGCATGCAAGGGGGTGCTCCCTCCCACCTTCCCCTCCCTTCCCCTATCTAACCCACCCCCCATCCCTAACTAAATCCCCCCCCCACCTTTGTTGTCACGGTTCGGGAGCACCCAAAAATGAAAGAAAATTTTCCAAAATATTGGAAAAATTCATATTTCATAATAGTGTGCACTAACTCAAAATTCAGGAACCACAAAAAAAAAAAAAAAAAACCCCGAACCGCGGAAAACTGAAATTACCCGCGGGGGACCCGAACCACGAAATAAAAAAAAAAAGAAACACATCTCTAAGTATTGTACATAGGCCTTAAGCCTGAATGTGTATTTCCTGATTCTGCTGGCAACATATTTCACCACCATGTGCTTTGGCAAAGCTCATTGCCGGAAGAAGGCAACACCCCAGAGACGGTGCCTGATTGGACAATAAAGCTACGTTCATAATTGGATATTAGAAGAAATTAATACACCCAGGATGTGCATCAATGTAAAAAGTTTAAAAGTCTCAACCCGAGCAGTCCAGAGCTGAGAAACAAGCCTGATGCCCAGTTGCCACTGACCTGCGTCTCCAGAGAAACAACGACTTCCTCTTTCCTTGTTCCTCTTTCTAAATTGCTTATATTGTCTTTGTATTGCTATCAATAAATTTGCCTTTTAGATCATAAAGCTGTCTGAAGGTGCTTTCCGAATACCAGCAGAAAACATATGGTCCTTCGAGCCGGAAAAACGGAAAAGAAAGCCTAACGCCTGATGCGGGTATCGCGGGCTAGCACACCTTCAGGGATACCTCATTGCCAGCATCGAAGGAAGTGAGGGTGCCATTGATCGGGAGTGGAAAACTGCCCTGAAGCATCCTAAATCTACTTTGAGATTTTTGAGACCTGAAGCACTTCAGTAACCACTTTGAGGAAGTAAGTCTTACTTTCAAAGAAAAAAAAAAATAAAAAAAACTGCTCAGTAACTTTTATTATCTCCTAGACCTTGGCGCGCACTGCTATCTGGCAGATCTTGTACAGTACCAATCAATTAGCCCAAGTTGAATACTGCGACATAAACCACCTGGGGCTCCGGGCTTTTGCCGGGATACGTGCCGGGACGGAGTAGAAACTAGTCAGGTGGATCCCGAAGCGGGATTACGTGCCGCAGAAAAAAAAGTAGCCTCAGATCAAGTATTCCACGGTAAACATACGTGGAGCTGTCTGGAAAGGTGAGTAAACACTTGTCTTATACGAGTGAGTCATAAGTTTTTCCGTTAGTGTACTAATAAGTTCGAAAACAATTGGCAGACTTGACGCTGCCTTTTGGCCCTATCCCGGTTGTTTCGGCGGTAACGCACTGGAGCCCAAGTAATTTAAGTAGGAACCGGTAACCAGTCGAACGGAACGGAAAGGAGTAGATAGGTCTTCCGTACCCCTGTCTGCAGGCTATCTCTCCCTGCCCCGCTGTGAATACCTTCGTGTTTGAAGAAGTACAGCACACCGGAAGCGTGAATTCACGGTACGGTGAAAACTACAATTAAGGTAAGGTTGAACCACTCTTTCTCATAAGAGAGTGGCTACACGAAAATCATTTTTAAATAATTATGTCGAAGTTTTGGTCTGCAATATTAAGAGGTCCCAAGATAGCAGGGGAGGTCTGTCCGTCATGTCCCCTGAGCAGAGTCATTGCTCTGCATAAGCCCAATGAGAAATTAATTCGCAAATGCCACTCTAAGTGGGTTGCGTGGGCAGCAAGGGATAGTTCCCTAGAATGGCCAGTAGGGGGCTCCTTTGACCCGTCCACGCTCATACAGCTAATAGCCTATTTTAAGAACAGGTATAGCAAGCCAAGGGCAAAAGACAATAAGAGGCTAGCGGACCATATACAAGTGTCCAGATGGTTCGTTATGACAGGAACATATTTAGCAGCTATTACTGGTGACGGAGAGGTGTCACCACCCCCATATGATTCACTATATGTTCGTGATTGTTTAGAGCCTGAAGAAACAGTGACTGCAGTGGGTAATTTACATACGGATCCTGCTGTACCTTCAGAAAGGGAAGGAGAACCCCAAGTAAGTCCCACAGTTCCCACAAGCACACCCCAACTCAGTACAGTTGAGATTGAAGATGACCTTTTTGAAGATGCTGTTCCTGCATTTGAGGAATACGGCATGTGGTTAGTAGACCCAGTAGAAAGCCCAGCAATTGTAGATATGCACAATTCAGCAGACACTGGAATGCCAGTAGATTCTGCACTGAGTACTATTCTTGTGCCAGAAGATTTATCACCCCCTCGTCCACCATCTCCTCCCACACCTCTTCCCTCTCCTCCTCCTTCACCTCCTCCTACACCGCCACCTCCAGTATTATCACCACCTTCTGAGATTCCTGAACTGCCGCCAATTCCTGAACCTTTTGACCTGTCACCCATTCCCTGCCTCCGACCTATGCCTAATTTGATTGCAGGTAGCGATGAGGATACAGAAAGTAGTGAGGAAATTGAATTAGTCACTGTAGCTTCAACTGCCGCTGGTCCTCCAGCAGCCAAAATTGCTAAATTAGATCATTCATTTTTCTATGTCACTATTTGGGTTGATTCATTTCATGGATGGACACTTGCCTTAAGCCCACAGAAGAGAGTCTGTCCTCTAGAAGGATCCCTGATTGCAATTGCACTGAACACTGTTCGGAGTGCTGGAAGCCGTAACCATGCCTCCAAATGCATGACCAGATGCATGACCTTGGGCCAGGTAGCTTCACTACTGACATCACAGTGGTATAATAAACAAAAACAGTGTCGGCGTGAAATAAACGATTTGGTGAGACAATATAATGGCCTGTTTCGAACCAGATTACGCCAAGTAATGGGGCAAGCAGAAAACATCTGGAAGAAGTGCCTTTCATGGGCCCTTGTATTCCGTTACAGGAAACCTGAGCTTTTAGAGTGCATGTCCCCAGATAAAGTGAGTTCACACCTATCAGAGAAGGTATCAGCGTATGTAGGACCTTACATTGCCACCTTAGTGAAGCTTGGACAGAACACAGTGTGAACTTAATATGAAACACAGTTTTAAATGGAACCACATTTAGTACGACCATCCTTTAGGATGATCTCCTTATTCTGAGCCTTATTTTTATAGCTATTACTTGCTTTACTGCAATATTCATTTCAGGACAAAGAAGCTAAAATAAGAATTTGCTTACCTAGGATATTTGTGTACATAAGACTAGTAAATCCTTGCCAGTCTTCCCGATGTCTGTCATGTAAGCCGGAGTGACACGCGTTGCATACAGGAACCTCCGGTATATAAAATCCTCCGGTATATAAAATCCAAAAATAGATATGTCTCTATAGACTTTGTCTGACTAATTACGTGCTGTCCCTACTATAGAAGACAGCAGCCGTGCACTGGGATCAGATGCATGTGGTCAGTCAGTTGTTATCTGATTGAGAACTTTTGTAGTGCCATCACAGATGTTTAACGCCCTAAAAGTAACAAGGTGGACAGATATAACAGGTTGCTAGGCTTCCCATGTTAATGTATTTACTGGTCTTATTGTTCAAGCTATTAAGATTTATTTGTGTTACCATTTGCAGGTATATTTTAGTGTAAGCATGTTTAGTATAAGTAAGTTAATTTTTAAACGGTACCATATAGTTTTAAGTTTTAAGTGTAAGTTCCTCTTTTCAATGTGAATGTATTTTTATTAAGGTGTTCACCAAGCGCATGCGATACCTTCCTCTTGTAACATGTTATTCCCTTTCTGCTTTAAACTGTACATTTGTGGTTAAAGAGGGATCAAGGGGGGGAGCGAGATATATCTCCCACCAAAATAAATCCCCTTTGCTCTCAACTTTACATACTGATTCTTTATTACGTTACTGACTTCACATTCCTTTAATACTGAACTTGAGTACTGACAAGAACATATACTAGTGTTAGAATTTAGAGTCTGAGCTGCTGAATTATGATTCTGAGAGGAGAATTATGAATTTGAAAGGACATTTTAACTAAAGAGTCAAACTGTATCTTAACAGAAAAAAAAAAGGGAAGTTGTCTCTTGCAAACCTGCAGAGTACAGCTTATCTGTTCTGCCAGCACTAGCTGTGCTACGAACGGAAGAAAGAAAAAAAAAGGAGAAATAGTTTCTAGTTTAAAATGTAGCATATTTAAGTATTAGTTATTTGATATTTGAGTTCTAATTATTTTAATTATTTGATATGACACATTGACTATAAGCTCAGAACATTATTGATTAAATTTATTTAATATTATTGGTTGGAAATCTATATGTACAATATTTGTTAATTTGATATTTCAATTGTATGCTAGTATTTACTTTTCAGGTCTTCAAGGACTTCTACCTTTTTGACAGAATTCTAAACTTTTATTTTTCATACACATTTTTGAATTTTTGATTTTTAATTCACCTTCCTTTGATACATTTTTTGATACGAATTTTGAGCTCATATTATATGTTATCTGTTGTCTGTCCTATGTGAAGACGACATTGAATGTATATTTGAAGGATGGATGAATATGTGTCAGTCTAGTGTAACATATGTTCAATGGCATGTCTGAAATACGTGTTATTTGTGGTTTAGCTTACCACAGATGACTTTTCTTTAAATGCTTAATTTGCTTTTATGCTACTTTACCATATTAGGTATCTGAAACTATTAAAGAAGCACATATCCTCATTAGGCCGTGATGAATGAAAAGTTGATACATCTCACTGAAAGCGTGAAAACAACATTTATGGGACTCACTCCATTCTTCCCATCCCTTCTATGGAAGTCTCGGCCTTAACACAGAATTCATCTTCCACTCATCATTGAACTTTACTACTCTTGCTTGATTATATTTTGCCTTTATGCTGTTGTACTCTACATTAATGCAGTTCTCATGATTGTGTGAATCTTATTGCCCTGATCAGATTAGATCCATTCCCAATCATTGTCATCTCTTTACACAAAGACTAACTGTTATGCATTACACCACACTATGCTTTGTCAAATGTCATTGATAATTGATTGCCATATACTCCAAGCTCATATGCCATTCTGCAAATGCCATGATTTGGATATCTACATACATCTACATACACCTACATGTTACACACCACATTAATTTAAAATACTAAAGTTTTGCTGCTATTCCCAGTTCTCTCATATCCATTACATGATTAATTAAGATGATCATTCATCCCTAGGTCCCATAGATGACTGGTTTGACTTACCATCTATGATTTCAATATTACTTTCCACGTTATATTTATCTCCAGTTGCTACACTCTACCCCTCCTAGTCCAGACTTGTTCAGATATCTGCAAGCCAGTGGCAGACCGGCGCAGTGTGCCGCAACATAGTTTGTCAGTTCAGCCTTCACACCGTTCTTGGGCAGCTCATGTGAATAGGCTGTGCAGACAAGTATGTCCTCTTCAATTCAAGTATGTTTAGTAAGTCTAAAGGTTTAATGTAGTCCCAAATGTTTATATAGTTATTCTTGGTGATTGAAGACAGAATTATGACATTCATTTGATCTCCCTATTCTTAAACATCACATTTAGTAGAGTTTGCAGATACCATCCCATTGGTTACAGAGATTTCTTATCCCTCATCCATATGGATGTCTCCTTCGACATCCTACTCCTAATTCAGATTTTAAGAATTTGTTTATATTCCCAAAATGTTCAAATGTATGGTAGGCTAAGACATAAGCAATAGTACTCCCAAGCATGGTTTTGCTTCTAATTAATTCTAACTATTGCTTCTGCTATGCCGAAAAGCCAGGATTCAATATTATGGTAAATTCTACATCTGAAGTACACTCTCAAGTTGCTGCAGTTCGTCAACATCTGATGATGAGCATGATTGAATCTCCTTCTGAAACTAATTAATGAGATTTTCCAAGGGAAAAGATTGCATTTCCACAGAATTTGGTTTAATTGATGGGAAACACAGTTTAAAGTGGCTTACATTCCTAAATGAGTTTGCAATGGTTAATTGTGAGAATGAGTGAAGTTTGTTATTTTAATGGCCTAAGACATCATCCTGCATTACTGTGAAGACAACTATGAACTCCTATATCATATTAAAGGAAGCCTTTCATTTACCAGCAGCAATGTTACCTCCTCAGGCTGTTATGCTTAACGATGACGGGTAAGCACCAGGTAGCAAATCATTAGGATTGCGTACCCTGGGCAACCTAAGACAGTGGCATTAACCCTGAGTAGAATGATGGATTATTGCTTCAACTATTCTAACCATTCATTCACAATCAATAATCAATCATTAAGTAGATTTATTGATTTATATGCTGCTAATAGGACCACATTACAGAATCTTGGACCAACTGGAAGAAGGCCAGAACAATACCTGAATGAAGAATGAATGTGAGATTGAATGACAATAAAACAAAATACAAAATGAGTATACCTGAACAATTGTGATTGTGAGTGTGAGTTGTATAAAAAGAATGATTCAACACCATAAAGAATATGGAAGCCATTTTTAACAGTCCAAAAGGTGGGTCATACTAAATTGATGCTATGACCATTTCATTCCAGGAAATACAATCTCAGCCTTTCATTTGTGAATCGTTCCCAAACGATTCAAGGGGGGAATGTACATATGCCTTAAGCCTGAATGTGTATTTCCTGATTCTGCTGGCAACATATTTCACCACCATGTGCTTTGGCAAAGCTCATTGCCGGAAGAAGGCAACACCCCAGAGACGGTGCCTGATTGGACAATAAAGCTACGTTCATAATTGGATATTAGAAGAAATTAATACACCCAGGATGTGCATCAATGTATTTCTATTGGACAATGTAAAAAGTTTAAAAGTCTCAACCCGAGCAGTCCAGAGCTGAGAAACAAGCCTGATGCCCAGTTGCCACTGACCTGCGTCTCCAGAGAAACAACGACTTCCTCTTTCCTTGTTCCTCTTTCTAAATTGCTTATATTGTCTTTGTATTGCTATCAATAAATTTGCCTTTTAGATCATAAAGCTGTCTGAAGGTGCTTTCCGAATACCAGCAGAAAACAGTATGTACCCTAGAGTTCTGAAAGAACTCAAAAATGAAATTGCAGATCTGTTACTGGTAATTTGTAACCTATTGTGCCTGAAGATTGGAGGGTGGCCAATATTACTCCGATCTTTAAAAATGGGGTGATCCATGAAAATAATGACTAATGAGTCTGACTTCAGTGTTGAGAAAAATCATATAAAATATTGAAAAGAACATAGAGAAAGACTTGATTTAATGGGGCACAGCCAGCATGGTTTTAAATAAGGGAAATCTTGCCTCACCAATCTGCTACATTTTTTTGAAGGGGTTAAAAAATGTATAATGATGAGCCTCTGGATATAGTGTATTTGGATTTTCAGATAGGAAACAATATCCTATTGTGCATTGCCAACTGGTTAAAAGATAAGGAAACAGTAGGACTAAATGGTCAGTTTTCCAAGTGGAGAAAGGTAAAACAGTGGAGTGCCTCAGGGGTCTGTACTGGAACCAGTGCTTTTAAATATATTTATAAATGATCTGGAAAGGGGAACAATGAGTGAGGGCTCAGATCTCCAGACAAGACAAAATTATTCTGAGTTATTGAAACACATGTGGATTGTGAAAAATTCCAGGAGGACCTTGTGAAACCGGAAGACCGAGCATTTAAATGGAAGATGAAATTTAATGTAAACAAGTACAAAGTGATGCACATGGAGAAAAGTAATCCACATTGTAGTTACACAATGTTAGGTTCTTATTAGGAAGAATTTTAATTGCCCAAGAAAAGTACCTGGGGGTCAAAATGGAAAAAAAACTTTGAAATCCTTGGCTTAGTGTGTGGCTAAGGTAAAGAAAACAAACATAATTTTAGGAATTATTAGGAAAGGAATGGAGAAGAAAATGAAGAATGTCATAATGCCTCTGTATCACTCCATAGTGAAGCCGTACATGGAGTACTATGTGTAGTTCTGATTTCCACACTCAAAAAAGATATAGTTGCATTGGAAAGGGTACAGAGAAGGGCGACCAAAATGATAAAGGGGATGGAACAGCTCCCCTATGAGGAAAGGCTAAAGAGGTTAGGGCTGTTCAGTTTGAGGAAGAGATAGTTGAGAGGGGATATGATAGCAGTCTATAAAATCACAAGAGGAATAGAACAGATACATGTAAATCAGTTATTTACTCTTTCAAAAATATAAAGATTAAGGGACACTCCATATAGCACATTCAAAACAAATCAGAGAAAATTATTTTTTTCTCATTGAACAATTAAGTTCCGGAATTCATTGCCAGTGGTTAAGGAGGTTATCATAGCTGGGTTTAAAAATAGTTTGCACAAGTTCCTGGAGACGTCCAAAAACTGTTATTAAACAAGTAGACTTAAGGAATTGAAGTTAGAACATAAGTTTTTTTGTGTCTAGGTTGGCATGTTTTCATTCACTTTTGTCAGGAGTCCCAATGTGCCTTATGCCATAGCTTTAAAGGGGAGGTATTATACAGCGGTAAAGCATCTGGGATCAGCCTTGAAATGTACTGTGACTGTTGCCTCTACACTTTTAATGCAAAGGTAAATTAAGAGTGAAGGTCTAATCCTCCCTATCAGCTGTACTACACATTATATTGTAAGCATCCAGCACCTCATAGGCATTTTATATATTGATAAGGTAATGAAGATTATAGCTGAGGCCGTGGCTTAAGAAATGGCATACTTTGTCAGAACGAGGGTCCATTGAGCCCAGTATCCTGTTTCCAACAGTGGCCAATCTAAGTCACAAATACATGGCAAGATCCCCTCCATATGGGCTTGAGGTATAATGACAGAATGGATACTAAATTAATCATGCTCGGATATCTACTTTATCTCCATCCTTTATTTAATGGCAGCCAAATGTTTATTATACTTATTAATAAAAGATTTCTTACCCGCCCTTCCAGAGTTCAGGGCAGGGAACAATAAAAACATCCATAATAATTAAAACATAAAACAACATTACAAGACAAGCACAGGTCTCATAGGACTGAAAAATAATCCTATAAAAAGATTAGTTATACGTTCAATATGCATTCTGGAACAGATAGGTCTTCAAAGCCTTCCAAAAATGTTTGACATTTGATATTGATCATACTTCTGATGGGAAAGGATTCCAGAGCAATGGTCTGATGGGAAAGGATTCCAGAGCAATGGGAAAGGATTCCAGAGACCTGTGAGTGTGCCGTTGAGAAGGCACACTCACAGGTCTCATCGAGATGGGTTAGCTTCAATGAGGGTACTTCCAATAGTCCCTAATTAGAGGATCTCAGGGAGTGGGAGGGAGCATTAGGTTTCAATGTGGCAGTGATCCAAGGAGAAGAAACATTGCTCAGCAAATTGTGGATAGTGACTGCAAGCTTGTATTGGATGAGATATGATATTGGAAGCCAGAGAAGGGATTGAAGAACCGAGGTAATATAAATATGTGCGGTAGTGTAGTGTCTATGAGGAGGCGTGCTGCGGAATTTTGTACGATTTGTAATGGACGGGTAATGTATGCAGGGAGACCAGAGAACTGCAGTAATCCAGTCCAGGAAAAGAAGAGATTGTTTGAAGTACAGTGTGAACTTCTGAGAAGTCTAACAGAAGTTTCAAGGGGCTGAGTAGGCGTAGTTTAAAGAATGAAGACTGAGTGAGAGCCCTAATGTGCTTGTGCATGGGTAATGATGGTTATTTTATGATGCTGAGGTTGTGAACGGTTTCAGAGATGGCGATTTGTTGACCCTTGAAAACTGTTTTGTCAGGAATGTTTGTGTTTGTGAAGCGCAAAAGATTTATGATTTCAGTTTTGTTGACATTAAAATCAAGTTTACTATGCTTTAACCAGTCAAGGAGAGCAGAGAGGCATATTGAAATGAGCTTTTCAGTAAGGAGTCAAGATGATTTTAGGAAAAAGAAAAATTGTATGTTATCTGCATATAGGGGCAGATTTTAAAACCTGCGCGCAGGCACAGATTTGTTCGCGCAACCCGGCGCGAACAAATCTACGCCTGATTTTGTGAGCTTTGTGAGCTTTGTTTAAATCATAACAACCTTGAGAACGGTAGTGGCATTGAATTGAAGATTGAACACAAATATAAAATTGAAAAATTGAAAAATTAAAAAAGCAAAAAAGAGAAAAAAAGGATACAAATGATTGCCGCAGATGATTAGAGGTCCCGGTGGCTCTCTTTTTGAAGTCACAGAGAACACGCTGTCAGGCTTGATGATGCGGCTATATACTTAAAATATTTATATTTTGGGAAGCGGTAATCCAATATAAGATTTTCTGATGTGACATTTCCTTTTTATGTATAGTTTGGTGTTGTAGAAATTGTCTTAGTTCTTTTTTGAGACGTAATAGTACAATTTCACATGACCCACTCAACTATTGGCCAGTTCCAATCTCCCCTCTAAATCTGAGGCATGGGAGAAGACCTGAATATTGAGGATTTCTTAAAAATAATTGCAACACTGTTCTTTTTTTTTTTTTTACAGGCAGCAGAAAACACACAGTCATACACCCAATCCCTTTTAATTTATCAGACTCTTTTACCATCTAGTGAGATTCTTGTGAAAAAACATCAGCATCCAGCTTAATAAATCCCTAAGATTTATCTCTTAATCGGATGATTAATACCTTTAACTTTGAGACTCACCGCTTTTAAACCATTTAGAGAACCCATAGTCATACATATAGGTGAACAAATCCAATAATAATAATAATATATGATTGAAAATAACTGAAAATGATCTTTCACAAAAATGACCACACATTTTCAGGTATTTTCATTTCATAGTTAAACATTATTTTAAAAGGGCCTCCTACCCTCAAGTTCTGTACTTTAAAAATGGCTTCAGCTATCCCTGCTGGTACCTGAAAACCAATCCAGGGGAAGGGTATAAGTGAAAGGTGAGTGTGTGTGTGTGTGTGTGAGGGGGGGGGGTAGCTCTTTTTTTTCACATGGATTAGTTTCAGCTTTTGGTTGCTTTGTCACATTTGTAGTCTTTTTATTTTTACTCGGCATGTGTGGTCCTGGTCTTCTAGATTCTTTGCTAGGTCCTGTTTTCCCCTAAAGATCTATTGGGTATGACTTCTGTAGTAGACTGGAAGTGGGACCTCGTAGTTAAATGGAGATTTCAGTGTAGGAAGCCACCCAGTAAATCTCCAAGGGAACTCCAAGGTGGGACCTTGCTGCAATTCCCTGTTCTGAGTCTGGTTGAACCAGTTTCACTGACTGTTAGGCAAATTTCTGGTGGGACTAGATTCGATAAGATGTGCACCCTTTTTGCCCTGCAGATTGGGGAGACGAGACCTGGCAATAGGGATGTGGTATCCAGAGCCATCCAGTTATAGCCTCGTTTCGGGTGTTGGTTGTGGTTTGATTGGATTGTTTGTGTGGGATGCATATCAAACACAGATGTTAGGATTTTCTTTCTTTTTTTTTTTTTGGGGGGGGGGGGGGAGCAGGCAGTTCTTCTACAAACTTACCCTTTCTGGGAAGGCCAGACTAGATGCATGTGAAGTCATCGCAACCATGTTGATCTTAAACATTTATATAATGCATACCGGACAGGCTTCAAGGATATTATTGCCGGCTTCTCTTGCCCACTTTCCTAATTCAATTATATTTTCCCTTGCATTTCAGATTGCTAAAAATATTTCAGCTCTGTAATGAGTGTCTACAATATTCATTTCACTTCTGTGTCTTTCTTGTGTTTATGTCCTGCCTCTGAGCCTTTCACTGTTCGCACTCTGTTAGGCTAACCAAAAATTTCCTGTTTTACTTGGCACTGCTGACTTACTGTCAGCCTATCTCTTTCTTTTTCTTTCTTCCTGCAATATTACCTGTCATTCTGACTGGCCACAGACATAATCTTTTCTTGTTTGGTTTATTTCATACAGTAAATAATTTATATTTTATTGTTTCTTGTTATGTGTCCTCCCTTCTCAGACTGACTCTGCAAACAGTTGCACAATTATTTCCTCTTGCCCATGTTTGCCTTTGGAAGATTTTATTACCTGCCCTGTTCTTCCCTTCTCAGATTGTTGTTAAACATCTGACACCCATTCCCCAGGAGGTTCACAGTGCCATGGGATGTACTCTCGTTGCTGCAGCTGGCAATCTTCTACCCGGGATTTCTTTCTCTCTAGCCTCTAATGTTTTTGTTTTTTTTCAAATCTCCCTGCAGGTGTTTGTCTCATATTTCTCTTTCAGATTTCTATGCCAGCCGGCTGAAGATAATCCTTCGGGACGTTCCTGGTGCACTTTTCAGATTGGAAACTTTGATTTCTCTCTGCTTTCTACTTTTGACCTAAAGTTCTTCTGTTCTCCCTATGTGTTCCTCCTTACATTTCTCATGAGAAATAAGGAGAGGAAAAAAGGGGAAAATATTAAGAAATATTATTTGTTGTGATATTTTATTTTGTGAAAAAAATTCTGTGTGGCAGTGATAATGCAATTTAGGAAATGGGTATCCCTATCACTTTTAATGCATTCAAGAATACCAAGTCTTGGAATCACTTCAGGACTATCCAAATTACAATGTCATGTGCGTGCACCCTCACATTGGAATGCCTTCAGGATCTTTTTGTGAGACTGCAAGGCAGTATTACAATAGCAAGATGCACTGACTGTTCATAGGATGGTTAGAAATAAAATTAAGAATAGCAATAAGAATTATAAATAGTAATATGACTGCTAATATCAGCCCTGACATTCCTCCACTAGCTCTGATAAGTATGCAAGTATTCCCAATTATAAACATGGATTGAATCCTTCACCTTTATGAACAACTAATGGAAACCAAAGCCTCCTATTACCATGCCCAAAACTGCCCACAGAACATTGCCTTTATTTTCCAGTTGCATCTCGAAAAAAACTTCCAATGACTCTCCAGCTTCATTGCACTCTCTTTTTCATCGTCAGCCCTCCACCCCTTTGAATTAGGTGACTCCCATAAACTACTCTGCCCTAAAATCTAAAAAGGGGTTGGACCACTGGATTGGGTTCACACTCATTGCTCTAATAAAGCCATTTCAGCACCAGAGATTCTCATATCTTTCTCTCCTGCAATTCTACTTTATGTCTCTGAGTCCTGTAGTAGAGAGGTGATAACACTTGGAGCTGGTAAATAGTGCTGCTGCATCCTCCTTTCTATTTCTGGAACCAGCCAACCTAACTACTATGAACTGACACATCACCTCAAAGAATCTTCTCATGATTGAGTCCTCTAATAATAGAGAAGAACAAGAAAGAACCCCTTGTTCTGGTCTGTGTCTCTACTCTCTTTATAGAGTGGTGTCTTGGCATTTGACTGCCCAACTAGTTACCACAAATGGCTGAACCCATTGCAATAACACTCTTATCCTCCTCAAATACAACCACTATTCACTATCAGCTCATTACCAATGTCAGAACTCCTGCTTTTATTGGCATCTCCAAGCTTTGGTAGCCTCTGTCTCTACATCTTTTGACATTTTCTATTCACAATTCCAAGGCTACATGTTTCTGCCAAACTCTTTTTCATCCACTGGAAACTGCACTTCCAAACTCTTTAACATCCTATTGACTCCATCAGGGAGTTGCTCAGTGCCCTTGTTTCAATCTACAATTATTACCATCCCCTGTTGGCCTCACTTCCTCACTCACGACTGACTTTGCACCTGCATATGGGTGCCCGTGGTCTCTACTTTCTTGGAAATTAGTGGGCATGAACGACTCTCTCGCCCAGTCACCCTTGGATATATCCTTCTCCACAATACTATCCATAAGCATCCGAATGTCACCTCTCCAAACATATTCCATCTGGATATTTATCCTCATCGTGTCAAGTGAAAGCAGTATGACCTTAAACCCATTAGATCATGACCTTATGAGAATAATGTTTCCTAGCCTTGAAATATATGAACTGGAAACAGCTATCAATAAAATCTCAGCCATCATAGAAATTTTCACTGTTCATAACCCTAAGGATTTCCAGCTGTTCCAGAAAGACATATACTCACTGACTGAGATGGTGAGAGACTACTGCCTGGCCACTGATCTCCTCCTAGTTGATAAAGGAGGGGTGTGTACCTTCATCAATAAATCCTGTTCTGCCTTTGTGGATGACTCCAGTGAAATGCAGGACCTGACCAACTATATCAAAGACTGGGGTGCAGCATGAACTAGACATGCTGTGGCAATCTGTTTCCTCATGTTACCTAGTTTCTTTTTCCTGTGATATGCCTCCTAAGAGGAAGTGGAGAGTTTATTTTATTTATTTATTTATTTAAAATCTTTTCTATACCGTCACTAAGTTATATACCATCGCAACGGTTTACATGTAGGCACATATTTAATGTAGGTAAAAGTGTACTATAGTACATTCTAACAGGTGCCGTCAAAGGTTCGGTTACAATATATCATTAGACAAAATAATTTTTAGAGAAGTGGGTCATGACCGAGTGTACTGAAGGTACTTTTACGGGTAAATTTATCATACATAGTGTTATCAATATGCTAGTTGTGATATGGGGTTCATAGACTACTGTCGTCCTTTTTTTCCCCTCTGAATCAGCCTGCTCTTCAGTCTAGCCTCTTATTAATCTTTTGTGTCTACTAACCCTGCATTTGAGGAGGGGACTGGTAATGCCATTATGACCAAGAGCAAGGGAGCACTCTGATTGCCTGGTGAGCCCCCTCAATTTTTGACCCCACCATCAGAGTGATACATTGATTTGAATGTGCTGGAAGATGATGTCACCGGCAAGGTTACATCATAGGAGCCCAAGCATTGTTGGCATTTAGTAGGAGTTGCAAGCAATGCAGAAAAGGACCAGTGGGAAAGATTTCATACTGCCCCTACTATGTCTACTAGCAAGGTTGGTTTGAATTCAGCATCCCTGAATTTGGCTACATTTCAAAGCACAAAGTTTCCATCTTGAATCTCTGAAACTCCTTTACCCACAGTGGAGACTCCTGACTAACTCTGGGACTTACTGTCTCATCATGGGACAATGACCTCTGAATGTTCCTATAACATATCTTCTCTATCTCAAGGGAATTTTCAAATGCATGGAGAACAGATTAATGAACATAGTAACTGAATCTCCAAATTGGAGAAAGAGGTTCCCTTAATTCTACTGTGATTAAAGAACAGGGGTCCCTTTCAAGGTGTTTTGAGTACCTGGAAAATCAAGAGAGGCACCTTAATCTTCGTTTCTTAAACTTCCCTCGGATGGTAGGAGAATCGCCTAGAATGATTCTTAGGAAATACCTTATTGAAATTTTGCATATGTTTGAGGAGAGTATTCCAGCTTTTACTAGCGTTTATTTTCTTTCATCTAATTCCCAAAGTTGAGAGTCTCCGATTTCCTTAGATTTGTCTAATCTGACCAATTTTCTTGAAAATTCCACAGTGGAAGTTTCCAAGCATTTAAATCTTCTTGTTTCTTTTTTTTCTGAGTCATATTAAAAAGCTTTATGAAGATGTATTTCTGCAATTTAGATGTTAACTTTCAAGGGCAGTGTGTAAGAATTTTTCCTGATCTAGCCAGAACTACCCAGAAAAGGAGGAAACAGTTTCTGATTATGAGATCTGAAACATAGAAACATAGAAATGATGGCAGAAAAAGACCAATCTGCCCATCTAGTCTGCCCAGCAAGCTTCCACACTTATTTTCCCATACTTATCTGTTTCATCAACCACCAAGTTCAGGGCCCTTGTTGGTAACTGTTTGATTCAAATTTCCTGTCATCCCCTGTCATTGATGCAGAGAGTAATGTTGGTGTTGCATCGAAGGTGAGCATAAGGCTTAATGGTTAAGGGTAGTATCCACCCAGCAAGCAAGTTACTCCGAAACTTGTTTACCCAGGCTGCACAGATCAATGCTTTGTTGGGTGTTGTCTGAATGTAAATCCTGTTTTCCACATTTCCCCCTGCCGTTGAAGCAGAGAGCAATGCTGTATATGGATTCAAAGTAATGTATCAGGCTTAATTGGTTTAGGGTAGTAACCGCCGTAACAAGCAAGCTACCCCCACGCTTATTTGTTTACCCAGATTGTGAAGTTCAGTTCTTGTTGGTTGTTGTCTGAATGCAAATCCTCTTTTCCACATTTCCCCCTGCCGTAGAAGCTATGAAGTTATGGCTTTGGGTGCTTCTTTCTTACTAAGGTACCCATATAAATGCCTTATTAAATATTACTATATCTTTTTTACTCAAGAGCAATTATATTCCTTTGTAGATACCAGATGCTTGATTAATATGTCTCAGAATGAGCTTCAAGGAGATCAATAGTATATAAAGGCAGGTTTAAGTCATGTAATTGCAATTTCATAATATTTAGGTTTTCTTTGTATTCTCTTTTTTTTCCTGACGTCTTCCTCTGATTTTCTTACTTTGATTTGATGAGGGCTGTTTGTTTAGTTTTCTTTATACTGGATTTATGATAATGATTGTTATTTATGTTTACTGTTTCTCTCACAATGTTTCTACAGAGTTTGTTTTTTTATTAACTGTAAGATTGTAAAATTATAAATAAATAATTTTTTAAAAAGGGGCAAATAGGCTCTTACCCACTTTAGTTCATGGGACTAGGATTTTTTAGGGATATAAACCTTGGCCAGGTGGCATTGGGAGGAAAATAATGTTTAGGTATTGTAATAAGTGCTATTATAATTGTTTTTCTTTTTTTCTCATGTCTAGTTATAAGGTGAGTACATTCCTTGTGGCAGAGTCCTGTGGTACAGACCTCTGTGGTGGTAGCAATGCATCCCCCCAATGACCAAAATTCTTACTTCATCTTTAGGGGTAGTAGAGCAATTTATCACGATGACTAGGCCCCTAAATACAATACATGTGATCTACAAATTGAAGAAGACATTTATGAGAAATCAATGGGGAGAGAGGAAATGCAACAGTAATGGATAGAACTGCTTCAGGTGGACAGTTTAGAGCCACATGATGCTGAACTTTAAACACAATCTTACTCTGCCCCCTTTCCCCCGCATGGTAATCCAATTATGATTACAGGTATTTAGGAATAGGAATCGTTAGTCTAAAAGAATAAAAAGTCGGGAAAATGTTGAATCTGTTGCACTTAAATGGAGATATCCTTTTAGGCTATCAATACAGTACAACTCTTAGCTATGATTCACTGCTCCAAAGTAAAGTAAAAGGTATATAAGAAATCGTTGCATCTTGCTTAAGATATTTGACATTCGTATCTTAGAAAAAGACCTGGCATAGGCTGCCAAGAAATGTATTATGGTTAGTTACTAGATCTAGGTGAAAAGATACAAGGTTAGACTGCTGCTGCTTTTTGGAAAATGACAGCTGTGGTTAGCTAAATGTCAAAAAGGATTCTTCCACCTCTTGAAGTAACATATTTCCATATTCCTGGAACTGCTGTTTCTGCAGATAGCAGGTAGAAGGCATCAGATGTTGTGGAAAGTCCCTTCACCAGTTACATCAGGTTTGGGCCTTGATCCTCACTGAAAGCAGGACTGACATTTAGACCTGTGGTAAGAGAGCCTTTCCATATCTCTGTACTTTGCCTAGTTTGTGGTTTAGTGACCCATTGCTCCTGCTAGCCACATGATCTATGTGGTTGGAAAATTGCCATCATGCTTCCAATACTCTATAAATATTCTGTTGAGCTGTCATTAAGCCATTTCGGCCACGTGTCCATCTCCTTGCATATGCATGTATTTGCTAGCCAACAACTCTTACCAAAATTGCTTGTATGTTTCTTGTCTCACATTCAGGCAGGGTAATTGCCAAGGGGATCTCTGGGCCCCTTTATTCACACATCCTTAGGGGCCTTGGAAGGCCCAAGCTAGGCCTGGCTCAGCCCAGCCCAGCCAGGTAGGCCCAAGCCCCAGCTTAATTTCACAGGGCAGGAGAGTGTTGGAAGGCCTCCGGGAGGTCCATCTTCATTTTAGATTATTTTGTTTGGGGATTTGTTTTTGGTTATGTATAGGTCAATATTCAGTAAGATGGACAGCAGCAAAGTTATGCAGGTAAATTTACCCAGATAACTTATGTCCAAATATTCAGAGAGAGGAATCTCTCAATGAAAATACAAGGCTAAAATTGCCTGGATAAAGTTATCTGTGTAACTTAAACCCTAGCCAGCTTACAGGCCGATACAGTACAGTGCGCTCCAATGGAGCGCACTGCTAGCCAGCTCTTGGACGCACGTTTTCCCTTACCCCTTATTCAGTAAGGGGAGGAAAACGCGCGTCCAACCCGTGGCACCTAATAGCGCCCTCAACATGCAAATGCATGTTGAGGGCGCTATTAGGAATGCGTGCGGGATACAGAAAGTAAAATGTGCAGCCAAGCCGCATATTTTACTTTCAGAAATTAGCGCCTACCCAAAGGTCGGCGCTAATTTCTTCCGGTGCCGGGAAAGTGCACAGAAACTGCTTTTCTGTGCACCCTCCGACTTAATATCATAGCGATATTAAGTCGGAGGTCCTGAAGAGTAAAAAAAGTTAAAAAAAAAAAATTTTGAATTCAGCCCGCGGCTGTCGGGCCGAAAACCGGACGGTCAATTTTGCCGGCGTCCGGTTTCCGAGCCTGTGGCTGTCAGCGGGCTCAAGAACCGATGCCAGCAAAATTGAGCGTTGGCTGTCAAACCCGCTCACAGCCGCCGCTCCTATCAAAAAGGAGGCGCTAGGGACGCGCTAGTGTCCCTAGCGCCTCCTTTTCCCCGTTTTTACCGCATCACCTAATTTAAATACAGAAGCGCGTGCACCGGCAAAGGGCTGGTGCGCGTGCCGAGAGAGTGGGCGTTCATTTGCTCTCCCGCGGACTTTACTGTATTGGCCCGTTAGTGAATAGTGCATTTTTTTATAAAGTAGCCAGTGAGCAGTCCTTCTCTCTCCCAATCCCTCCCGATGCCCCCAATGCAAAAGAAAGTATCCTATCAGGAGAAGCACTGATCCCTCCCCCCAATTCCACTTCTAAATTGATCCTCCCTCCCACAATCCCCGACCCCCAGAAGCCTACAGCTAAGCCAGATGCATTTATTCACTTCACTTAAAAGTGAATAAATGCACATTAAATGTCCATACAGCTCTCTGCCCTTCCAGCATTTAATACTGAAGCCAGAGGGAGAAAGACACAACCTTGCCTTCTCCCGCTGCTTAACTGTAGGTTTTCGGGGGTTGTGGGAGGGAGGATCAGTTTAGAGGTAGAATTGGAGGGAGGGATCAGTGCTGCTGATAGGATACTTTCTTTTTTGTTTGGGCCATGGGGAGGGAGCGGGAGATATCAGGGTTGTGACAGGGTACTTTCTTTTTTTTTTTTTTCTGGAGATCCTGCTGGAGCCCTGCAGCCTCTGGCTGCACACAGCCGCTTGTGTTTTTATTTTTAATGTGGAAGGGAAGCAGTTCTACTTCTAATTTTAGGACTACGTTTTTGCCGACCAAAATTAGCCATAGGACTTTTACCTGGCCAGTGCTGACTTTCAGAGCAAGCCGGGTAAATGTAACCCACACTCCAGAATGCCGGCATCCTGCCCCTTCTTCATCTAGCTAAGTTTTAGCAGTGTATTTATTGACTTATACACCTGAAACAGAACTTTTCAGCTTAGAGGGATATTCAAAACAGAGGGTTTGTCTTGCTTAGCCTGACAAGCCCTTTTGAATATAAACCTCGTAATGTTTTATTTTTCAGTTTGGGAAATGAGCCAAGCAAAAATAAATAAATAAACAAATTGAAAAATGAGACCCTTGACATGAAAAAAATGATCTGAAATAAAAATTTTGCCCCTGCTCATCCCTATTATTTACTTTTTCAAATAATACAAGGACTAGGGATATGTCATGAAACTAATGATTTGCAGTTACAAGACAAACTAGAGAGAGAAAGTATTTTTTTCACTCAATGCACAATGAAGTTGTGGAATTTGTTGCCAGAGGATGTGGTGAAGGCATCTAGCATAGCTGAGTTTAAGAAGGGTTTGGACGTGATCTTGGGAAGAAAAGTCCATAAACAATTAGACCCGGGGAAAGATACCACTTACCCCTGGGGGTGGGTATCAAGGTATGGATCTCAGAGATCCAGACTGGCCATTGTCAAAGACAGGACACTGGGTTCAATGGACCTTTTGTTCTAACCCAGCATGATGTTTCTTATGTTCTTGTTTCAGCAAATCGTTGTGCAAGACTCTTTTCCACCAAACGCCGGTACCAGGTGAGCCTGTCACAGATCTAAGAGTTTTTGTTTAAATCAAAATACATTATTACTAGAGAAATGTGATGGTGGAATATAAGCACAATCAAATGAAAAATGTATGACTTAATTTATGATTGAACTAGGTAGGTGATACAAGTCTCCTGATTCCCCCCCCCCCCCCCCCCCATCTTACTGGAGCAATCTGTACATTCTTCTGACTTTCTACTGATGGGTAGGATCGAAAAAGCATGAGAAAGTAGCAAACACTGCATCCTGGTACTTGCAGCTTTGCTAATGTCTGCTACGAGAAAAACAATTTTTTTATTTTTTTTTATTTTGAGAAAGATTAGTGACATCAAACATCAATCTCAAGAGTGACTGCTAAGAAAATGTATATCATTTTTCAATTTAATGCTGTGTTCCTGCATTTGAAAGACTTGTCATGAGTTCCAGGATGATGAGCCTCTACCACTCCATCATCAAGGACTTTACATATTTTCTTGACAGTACCCAAAATAAAGGAGAGTTATCACAGCTGAAATATTCATGGTATACAAAACACTAGTGTATCTTCTAAATTTTGAAATAAGTAAAAAGGATAAATTGGCTTTAGAGTGAATATTAGCAAAAAGGAAGTGCAACATTACAGAAGCAGCAAAGGCAAAAACTGGGGAAAGTCTAACATTGCATTATATATAATTCCCATTCAAATAGATTAAGGAAAAATAAAAAATTGTTTTGGAGGCCTTAGGGCTGTTATTTTCCAAAGCGATCACACATGAAAAGTCCCTTTTCACGTGCGATTACTAAATGGGGGCGGTGTCAAGACAGGAACAGGAGGAGTCGGGGCAGCACCAGAGCGGACACCGCAAAGACATCGTGGATAGTGAAAAGATAAGAACCCTTTTCGCTGCCTATTTCGCGCCCAATAGCACCACCTTTTATGATGCCGGCTTTTGCAGGCCCGACCCCCGCTTCGCCCCCCCCCCCCCACCCCCCCACCCCCTGTACCGAGCGATTCAAGGATCCCGGCTTTATTAGTGAATCCAGGCCTTAATGAAATATAATTTTAGATTGGAGGCAAAATGCAGGATATGTCACCTTCCCTCGCCTGACTCTTACTTATGTATTTAGTTGGGGGTGGGGGGACAGTGATGGGGCAGATGACAGTAAATCAGAATGATTCATTGATGTGGACACTTTCCCCCAGCAAACCATGGCTGATCAGAGCCATTGCCATGGCAAACATCATGGTATGGGTTTGATCGCAAACCTGACAGTAAGAGGGGACACATGCACATACACTCTAAACCGTGCTGCCAACATCAGAGATACCAACTTGCAAATCCAAAGGCCACTGATGAAGTGAATGGCAGCGTGCCGCTCTATTGAGCTTTTTCACTCTCTAACACAGCCCTGGTGCTCATTCCTGCTGTGGCTCACCCAGCTAAGCAGTCACACAGTTCAAATTCTAGTCAAAAGGCAGGCACCCCATCTTTTTAAACAATAAAAGAAGAGGCTAAAAGCATGAAATCAGAAAAAGGCCAACTTTCTTCTGAGCAATAATAATCACATACTGTTGGCAGTGGAAATTTTGAATCTTTTTGACTTATTCTGTGAAGTCTGGCATTTCTTTCCCTGTAACTGTCTACTTTTTTACTGAACTGAACAAAAGTGACCTTTTTTAATAAAAAAAACCAAAACAGATTACATTCTTATGTAAGGGATACTCCAATTCCTTACTAATAAGTTTTACCTTTTCGATCAACATTGAGCGACCTGACATTTTAGACCATCCCTAAGAGTTTCCTTCACCCAAGGGCTGGGATTGGACAGCTTGGCCCTATATATTGGGGTTGAGCATCTTCAAAAGGCAGAAGGTGTGGGAGCTGGAGAAGGTGTTAGAGTTGAATTGTGAGAGGTTGTTGGTGGAGGTCCCTGGCTGGGTACCTCTGGCCTAGAGAAGAGAGGGACAGAGGTGCTGGAGAAAATGATTTTGGTGAAGAGAAGATTTTGGGGGGGTTTTGGACTTGAGCCCAGCTTCAGGAGGGATCCCGCCCTGCCTAAGGGAAAGCTAGTCTGAGTGTGCTCGCTTGCCTTACTCCCAGCTGAAGTGGGGTGGCATTTGCATCTGTTTGAGAGAAGAGAATGGAACTTTTTTTGAGAGAAGTAGTTTGGTTGCATTTTTGAAAGTTTTGGGACTTTGCCATCCAAGGTCCAGAGTTGAGGATTTTCAGAGAAACAGATTGTTGCCTTCCTGCCAAAAGCACCACTATCGGGAGTGAAGATTTTGAAAAATGTCCCTTCCCCATAAGTATTACTGGCTCAGAGTAATCCCTATGGGCTAGGGGGTGGCTTGCGGGAATGATGGCTACTACCCTTATTCAATATACATACACAAGGTTAATGCGACTCCAACATTGCTCTATGCTTCAACGGCAAGAGGAAATGTGGGAAAAAAGATCTGCATTCACAAATAAGTGTGGGAGTAGCTTGCTTGTTGCAAACCAAATTAGCCTGATGTTTCACTTTCATTGCATATCCAAGCAGCTCTCTGCTTCAACGGCAGAAGGGAATGAAGAAAAGAGGATTTATATTCAGACAACAACCAACAAGGACTAAATTGCACAGGCTGGGTAAACAAATAGGCATGGGAGTAGCTTGCTATTGCAGCAGTTACTACCCCTAACCAATTAGGCTTGATACTTCACATTTATGCAGCTCCAGCACTGCTCTCTACATCAATGGTGGGGGTAGAAGGAAATTAGAACTAAAAAGTTACCAATAAGAGCCCTGACCTCAGTGTTCAGAGTAACAGATAGGTATGAGAAAAATAAGTATGAAAGCTTGCTGGGCAGACTGGATGGGCCATTTGGTCTTCTTCTGCCATCATTTCTATGTTTCTATGTTTCTATTCACAGAAAACAGGCACTGAGATTTTTGTTTGAATCTTTTTGGAAACTTATGGACTTTATATTTTTGAATGGACTTTGAAGTTTAATTTTATTACAGTAAATTTAATTTGAACACCACCTCCAGCATCCTGCCTGTTTTTTCCCCGAAGTAAGGTAGCATCCTGGACCATGAGTAAAAAGCAGAAGATGGAGTGTGACTGGACTGAAAGAGAGTCCCACATTCCTCTGCACGCCATTGACTCAGGACGTTAAGTGTCCCCTCATCAAGAGAATTCATGCCCTGGGGTTGAAAGGTCTGGTGCAATAGAACTGGGACTTAGCCCCGGTACTGAGTGTGTCCCTCTGCACCAATTTGGCCTTAACACCGAAGTAGGGGGCTACACTTAATCTTGTTGCCTATAAAAGATGTACCTATCTTTTAGTTGGACATATCAACTTTATTATTTAAAGTGAGTTTCCTTAAAGAAGTAAAATGAGTGAGTTTCTTCAGTCACTGTCCAAAGGCTGTGCTAAACCTGAAATTCTTCTGTGGGCAGTTGTAGTAAAAATATATATATCACCTGTATTCCACACTTTATTAATAGTAATAGTATGGTACCCACATTGTTCAACATTACAATACCACAAACATAGCAAAACAAACTGCATGTTGTGCCTCTTAAAAGCAGAGTTTATGGGTTGAAAGTTAGACATATCTTAATCTCTCATTGAAATGCTTTAGAGCATGGGAGCACTCAGGAAGGAAATAAAGGGAAGAATTGCCAATTTTTGGGTCAAAAAGAGATAGAGGGAGAGTTGTTTGATTAATATTTGTTTGCAAAACCGAGAAAATATTTAGCCATTAGTATTGCCTGATATGGCCAAAGCCTGAAGTATTGTTATAATTTTATGAAAGTTGTATAAATGTTCCCATACTTTAAATAGAAAATCCCTAGTAACATCAGCATCTGCAATCTTTACTGCAACCCCCTTTTTTTTGCAAATACCAACAGAGGACCACAAGGCTAAACATCTCAATCACAGTTCATCATTAAGGAATACATCATTCCAAAATTACTAAATTCCACCCCTCAAAGGTCTCATTCCATTGGCCAAGAAGTAGTGCCAGCCTTGTGAAATGATTTTATAACTGTTCAAGAATCGTCATCAGACACCTCAGGGTTCAAACTCTTTTTACAAAAATATAGTTTGTGATAATTCACTATAAAACAATTTATAAGTTATCTACATAAGGATTTACAAGGCCAACTGTAATTGTAAAATGTCCATATGCAAAATGTTAGGTTATTGGATGATATCCGGCATATGCATTACAAGGAAATCACACTGAACAGACCTTGGACAAACATCTTACCCAACAACACTGTTCTAGCTTGAGGGCTAGAGAAGGAATATTACTATTATATAGAGAGGATACTCAGAATCTTGACTTGTGTGAGGAAAATGTGTAAAGGAAACTTGACTAGGAAGGGAGGGACTCATCTGTGGGACTGAATGCAGACATGGAATTCTATAATCTGGCAGCCTTAAAGGGGACAATTTTAAAACCTGCAGAGTTTCCATTTGAAAATTTGGGGTTGGCGGGGACCACGGGGACAAAAATACCTGTGGAGTTTGCACCTACTTTACATCAAGTTCAAAGAGTTTCCAATAATCCATGCATAGGATATTTAAGACTGAAATCCCTGCGTGTACTTTACCTCCTCTGACTCTGGCCCCAACCCGTTTTCCCTAAGCCTAAAAGTCTGTGCAGTGTTCCACAGGCATGGATGGGCATTTTATTCCTCTTTTCGGAAAACTCATCTAGGACACAGTATGTATGTACTTATTAGGGAAGTGCATTTGTTTTAAACATGCAAACTGAAAATGGCCTTGTACAAAAAATAACCAAAAATGTTGGGGTATTTTTATTTTGTAAAAAAAAAAAGAAAAAGAAAAGCCTTCATGAGGCCCTACAACTCCTCTCCCACCCTGCAAAAACAACCGTAGAGCCTGGGCCTACCTGGCTGGGATGAGCTGGGCCCAGCTGGAGCTTTCTCCGGCTCCTCTGAGCCCCCGCTACATCTCAGGGACCAGACACTTTTGGTGCTTTCATCCTCCCGCCTCATGTTCTCTGCTGAGTGAGATTCAACAAGTTGAAAGGGAGGAAATCTTAGCCAGCCTGATGCCCCCTAAATCTTTGATGCCCTAGGCACAGGCAGTGCCTACTGGCAAATCCAGGGCTGCTCCCACTCCCAGAAAATTACTAGGACCTGGGGGCCTCCCCAGCCTCTACGTTCTCCTTCTGTAGGGGCTCCCAGAGCTATAAGGAGAGGATCCATGCCCACTCCCCCCTGTCCAGCCTCTCCGGGGCTTTAAAAATGGCACTGGTGGCTCTGATGCTAGCGCTGACGTTTGGTACCAATTTGCTCTATCATCATACAAATGTATGGCTGTACAGCACACGGCGTCGGGGCAACCAGAGCCATTGCGAAAGCACTGTAGAGGCAGGGAAGGAGTGAGTAGGCATCGCTTCTGCCCTTTAAAACACAGGCGAACCCCATGGAAGGGGTAAGTGGAGGCAGAAAACGACCCCAGCCCCAGCAATCTTTTTGTAGGGGTCTGCAGGGAGGAACAAGGAGGCCTCACTTGGGCCCGGCTGAACCCAGCTGCTTAGACCTGGGAATTGTGATTGTCTTTGAGGGACGTGAGGGGGGCGAGAGGCAGAAGGGTCTTAAGAGACCTATTTTATTTTTTTTTGTTTTGTTTTGGGGTCTCTTTTTTTTTTTTTTTTTTTTACATTTGTTGGTGGAGCTGAAAAACAAACAAAAAACAGTGAAAATCAAACCAAAATGAAAATGTTGTTCTGCACATCCCTAGGTCTTGTGGTTCATTCGAACTTAAAGAAGTTGATTTGCAAAATGTAGCTGTAAAAGAAAAAGGATAATCTGTACCTCATATAAAAGGGACTTATGGTTTCAAAGACCAAACCCAGGCCACTGAAATCTAATTTGCATTTCTCTGTGGGCTGTGGATAGTTCTCTGTACTGTAACTTGTATTGCTTTAAAAAAAACAAAACATATTTGCAACACTACCTCTGTGGGAAATCAGAAACATCTTCCTTTTTTTTTTACACCCTGAAAAGACAAACTAAAGAAAATGTTTCAAGTTCAGTTAGAGTCAATGACGTGGGACTCTTATTTTACCAACTCTCCTCCCCACCCCTCTACTAATAATCAGGGTATTAGAAAGGGACAGGGACATCATGTCAGATTGTAAATGCTAAAGCGTGAACAACAAGAGATTTACTTACTCACTACATCCTATGCAGAGCTGTAGCTAGTCCATGGCCAATATGGCCATGGACCTAGGTGCCATCTAGGGATGTGCAGAGGGACGCCATATGTTGCATTTGTGATTCGGATTCGTCAGGGAGCAGATACGTTGCATTCGGCCGTATGGCGCCCCAATGCGTTAATACGGCGATTTCTATTCGTGTCCCAGCTAAAATTAAAATTAACTACAACCCCCCACCCTCCTGAACCCCCCAAGACTTACCAAAACTCCCTGGTGGTCCAGCGGGGAGTCCGGGAACCATCCCCTGCACTCTCACACCCTCGGTGCCAGTTTCATCATGGCGCCGATAGCCTTTGTCACAGGGGCTACCGGTGCCATTGGTCAGGAGGAGCACAAGATGGTGCCGATGACCGTGTGACAGGGGCTGACCAATGGCACCGGTAGCCCCTGTGACAAAGGCTATCGGTGCCATGATGAAACCTTCACCGAGGGTGTGAGTGCAGGGGATGGTTCCCGGACCCCCCGCTGGACCACCAGGGAGTTTTGGTAAGTCTTGAGGGGGTTCAGGAGGGTGGGGGGGTTTGTTTAAATTTTTATTTAGGTGGCCGTATAATTTGGGGAAGATTTGTGTATTCATGGGGAATCGCGATACGTTTCGCTTCCCGACAAATACTACGAATAGTGCAATATACGTTGCGGATTGCCAATACGGCGAAAACAAATGCACACCCCTAGTGCCATCCACCAGGGTCGTCGAGGTGTGAAAACTATCAACCTCCTCCTCCTTCCTCCTGCTGTGGCAGCAAAGAGTAGCCCGGGTTCGTGAAAACTATCAATCTCCTCTTCCCTCATGCGGCCCCAGCAACAAAAAACAGTGTGGCCCAAACTCTTGATCCTTCCCCGCCCCGGCAACGAAGAGCAGCATCACAAAAAAGCATTGGTCTCCTCCTCTCCACCCCAATAGTGCAGAGTAGCGCGCACCATACTCCTGAACTCTCCATGCTCTAGCAACGAAGAGCGGTGTGGCCTGTGGGGCCATGAAAAACATCAGCCTCCTCTTCTTCGCTTCTTGCCACCCAGATAGTGCAGAGGAGCATGGCCCAGAGGGTCACAGAGAGCACTGGCCTCCTCCTCGTCCCTCTCCCAGCCCAGCAGTGAGGAGTAGAGCACGGGGGCCTTAGGGAGCAGCAATGAAGAGCAATGTGGTTCACCCAATGCCAAGAAGCACTGTCCTTCTTCCCCATGCTGCAGCATACATGAAGGCTAAATGACAGAGAAAGAGAATGATTGAGCATGTCAGAGAGTGTGTAGGAGCATGAGTGTGTGTGTGTGTGTGTATGATTGAGCATAGAAACATAGAAATGATGGCAGAAGACCAAACGTCCCATCCAGTCTGCCCAGCAAACTTTCACACTTATTTTTCTCATACATATCTGTTACTCTGACTGCTGAGTTCAGGGCCCTATTGGTAACTTTATGATTCTAATTTCCTTCCACCCCCTCTATTGATGTAGAGAGCAGTGCTGGATCTGCATCAAAGTGAAGTGTCAAGTTTATTTGGTAAGAGGAAGTAACCGCCACAATAAGCAAGCTACTCCCACGCTTATCTGTTTACCCAGCCTGTGCAGTTCAGTCCTTGATGTTTTTTGTTTGAATATAAATCCTCTTTTCTTCATTCCCCCTGCTGTTAAAGCAGTGAGTTGCACTGGATATGTATTCAAAGTGAAGTATCAGGCTTAATTGATTTGGGGTAGTAACCGCCGCAACAAGCAAGCTACTCCCTGTGCTGGATATGTATTCAAAGTGAAGCATCAGGCTTAATTGATTTGGGGTAGTAACTAGGGATGTGAATCATTTTTTGACGATTTAAAATATCGTCCGATATATTTTAAATCGTCAAAAATCGTTAGGGCCACGATACAATACCAATTCCCTCGATTTATCGTTAAAAAATCGTAAATCAGGGGAAGGGGGAGGGCATGAACTTACTTACTTGCCCTAAACCAATGGCAGGAAAACCGGCACACTAAAACCCCCTAAAACCCACCCCCGACCCTTTAAATTAAATCCCTCACCCTCCCGAACCCCCCCCCAAATGCCTTAAATTACCTGGGGGTCCAGCGGCGGTCCGGAACGGGCTCCTGTAATTGAATTGTGTTGTCTTCAGCCGGCGCCATTTTGCAAAATGGCGGCCGTAAAATGGCGGCGGCCATAGACCAACACGATTCGACTGCAGGAGGTCGTTCCGGACCCCCGCTGGACTTTTGGCAAGTCTTGTGGGGGTCAGGAGGCCCCCCCAAGCTGGCCAAAAGTCCCTGGGGGTCCAGCGGGGATCCGGGAGCGATCTCCTGCCGCAAATCGTTTTCCGTACGGAAAATGGCGCCGGCAGGAGATCGACTGCAGGAGGTCGTTCAGCGGTGGTCCGGAACCCCCGCTGAACGACCTCCTGCAGTCGATCTCCTGCTGGAAAATGGCGCCGGCAGGAGATCGACTGCAGGAGGTCGTTCAGCGGGGGTTCCGGACCGCCGCTGAACGACCTCCTGCAGTCGATCTCCTGCCGGTGCCATTTTCCGTACGGAAAACGATTCGTGGCAGGAGATCACTCCCGGATCCCCGCTGGACCCCCAGGGACTTTTGGCCAGCTTGGGGGGGCCTCCTGACCCCCACAAGACTTGCCAAAAGTCCAGCGGGGGTCCGGAACGACCTCCTGCAGTCGAATCGTGTTGGTCTATGGCCGCCGCCATTTTGCGACCGCCATTTTGCAAAATGGCGCCGGCTGAAGACAACACAATTCAATTGCAGGAGCCCGTTCCGGACCGCCGCTGGACCCCCAGGTAATTTAAGGCATTTGGGGGGGGGGTTCGGGAGGGTGGGGGATTTAATTTAAAGGGTCGGGGGTGGGTTTTAGGGGGTTTTAGTGTGCCGGTTTTCCTGCCATTGGTTTAGGGCAAGTAAGTACTTCCCTCCCAAAGTTGATGAAGTATTAAGGCATTTGGGGTGGGGGATTTAATTTAAAGGGTCGGGGGTGGGTTTTAGGGGGTTTTAGTGTGCCGGCTCACGATTTTAACGATTTTCATGATATTTTAAACACCCAAATGGCAACAATACGATTCCCTCCCCCTCCCAGCCGAAATCGATCGTTAAGACGATCGAGGACACGATTCACATCTCTAGTAGTAACCACTGCAACAAGCAAGCTACTCCCGCACTTATTTGTTAAAACCAGACTATGCAATTCACTTGTTGTTGGTTGTAGTCTGAATGTAAATCCTCTTATCTTCATTATATTACTGAACAAGTGAGAGCGTATGAGTATGTATGTGGATGATTTATCATGTGAAAGACAGCATATCGATATATGTGTGTATGATTAAAAATGTGAGAGTTCATGAGTGTGTGTGTGTATGACCAAATATGTGAAAGAGAGGTATGAGCATGTATATATGATTATGTGAGAGAGAGATTATGAACATGTGTGTATATGAGTAAGCATGTGAGATAGAGTATGAACATGTGTTTATTATTGAACATGTAAGCACATATAAGTATGTATGTGTATGATTGAACATGTGAGGTAGAATATATGAGCATGTGTGTGTAAGACTGAGCATGAGAGAGTGGATGAGCATGTGAGATTGTATGAGCATGTGAGAGCATATGAGGTTGTCTGTGGGTGTGGGTGTGGTGGTGTATGGTTGAGCATGAGAGCATGAATGAGGTGTGTGTGCATATAGTTGAGCATGAGAAAGTGAACAAGCATGTGTGTATATATGATTGAACATGCGTTAGAGAGAACATATGAGCCTATGAGAATGACTGAGCATGTGAAAGAATGTATGAGTGTGTGTGTGTACGATTGATCATGTGAAAGAGCATATGAGCATGTGTGTGACTGAGCAAGTGAGAGAGCACATGAGAGGAGTATGTGTGTGTGTGTGTGTGAATGTGTAAGACGAGCACATGAGAGAGACTGAACAAGCAAGTATGTGTGAGTTGTGTTTGTGGACACTTAGGCTTAGGCGAGGTTGGCACAACCTGTGGGGAGGAGCACTGTAAGTTTCCACTGTCAGCAGGCAGATCCAGATGAAACAGAGACCCAGCTGGAACTTTGCCTGTACCAGCCCTTGTTCCTCTTAGGTTGACGCTTTGAATGCTGGGACTGGCAGGTCTTAGGTGGGATCTCTGCTGTGAGCAAGAGAAGGGGTCCTTGGATGGCAGGGTCATAGGAGGGTGGTGATCAGGCATGTAGAGAAGCAGGCAGAGGTCATGGCAGGCAGCAGTCAAGGCAAGGTTCAAGGTCAGGCCAAGGTCAATCCAGATATCGGTCTGAAGGGATGAAACATAGAAACATAGAAACATAGAAGTGACGGCAGAAGAAGACCAAACGGCCCATCCAGTCTGCCCAGCAAGCTTTCAGACCTAATTGTTTTCATACTTATCTGTTACTCTGACCGCTGAAGTCAGGGCCCTTATTGGTAACTTTTTGTTTCCAATTCCCTTCCACCCCCACCACTGATGTAGAGAGCAGTGCTGGAGCTGCATCTAAGTGAAGTATCTAGCTAATTGGTTTGGGGTAGTAACCGCCGTAATAAGCAAGCTACTCCCATGCTTGTTTACCCTGCCTGTGCAATTCAGTCCTTGTTGGTTGTCTGAATATAAATCCTCTTTACTTCATTCCCCCTGCCGTTGAAGCAGTGAACTGCACTGGATATGTATTCCAAGGATATTAATCACCAGGTAGTTGCCGTCATTCCCGCAAGCAAGCCACCCCCGAGCCTCTTCATTCACATCCTCTAGACTTTATGGATCCACAGTGTTTTATCCCACGCCACTTTGAAATCCTTCACAGTTTTGGTCTTCACCACTTCCTCCGGAAGGAGGTCAGGTGAGAAGAAACACAGAAGGCAAGGAACACTCAAGACAAGATGGGTTGAAGATAGGTGCTGAAGACAAGGCTGACTGAAGACAGATGCTGAAGACAAGGCTAGGCTGAAGACAGAAACTGAGGCAAAATGTTCTACCCAAGGGTAGTGGGACCTGTTGCTGAGGAGCATTGTCCTTTTATGGGGCTCTGCCACTGACATCATCAAGAGGGGCCACAGGGAATTTCCCATGGCAGTCCCTTTAAATGCAAAGGAGAGGAGCACACACGTGCCTAAAGAGGACACGTGTATGCTGATGGCATCCTGCTGTGTATACTGGCAGCGAGCTGCTGCATTCGGAATCATTGCATCGGGCTGGCCATGAGGTGAGAGCAGCGGTCTGTGGGAGTAGCCTGCACACCACTAAACATAAGTGAGTGAGTATATGATTGAGCGTGAGAGCGAGCGAGAAAATGAGTGAGCGTGTGTGTGATTATATTATTAAGCATGAGAAAGCGAGTAAGCATGTGTGTGTGTATGTTTATGACTGAGCAAATGTGAATATAACAGCCCCCACTTCTCTCCCTGGTAAAACATGACATTCTCAGGTCCTCTGTAAATCAAAATTTCAAGGTATGGACAGCAAGGGATTTTTTTTTTAATCGTTATTCATTTTAATTATTGGATGTTATTTGATGTGTCAGCTGTTTTGAAATATGTTACTGACATTTGGAAATGGATAGAGATATGAGTTTTTAATTATTGAATGTTCTAATTGTCAGTTTTTTGAAATATTTATATTTTTATTAGTATGGTTTTACAATTATTTTTTATATTTCTTGATTTTATTATTTGTTTTATGAGGAATAGTGATGTTTCTGTTTTTACATAGTTGCACTGCATAAGGATGCTGGCATGTTATGGTTTCCAGTTCAGTTTTTGTCTGCTTGTTTCTATTTACCTTTATGGTCTCTCTATTTGGTATTTGGTGAGGGTGTGTCTGTGTTCAGCATGTGTGAACGAGGTGAGGTGTTCTGCTGCCAGGTAGTGTCTTCATTGGGATCTATAACAGCCTGACTTGTTCTGTTTTCCTAATAGAAGGTGTATTGGTGTTTTAGGGCCTGGTGTAATGCTTGTAGGATTGCCCTTTCATACTTTTTGAGTGCTGGTAGTTAGTGTTGTTTTGGTATGGGAGATTTAGTTTATTGTAATTCTAATTCAGTGCACTCATGGCTTTCTAAGGTCCAAGCCTTCCACTTTTCATTATGTACATTTTATCTGTACCCTACTACGATCATTGGAGTGGTGGGTAACAAAATTTTTTTAAATTAAATAAATACACCTAACACATGCTACTATAGGCCTAATACAATATGGGTTCCAAGGGTCTGTTTTGCAGGGGTTTCTGGTTGGTTATTATAAAAGTGATTTTTTTTTTTACTTAAGAATGTCCTTTTCCTGTAAAATTTAGTATTATAAATGCATAATTTTTAATTGTGTGTGGGGATGGTGTGACCGGGAGAGGGGTGACACCTAGTGGTTGAATGGGGGAGCCCATGATTGCAGGGTTCTGTTGGGAGTCCTGGTGCATGGCTCCTAGCCCAGTACTGACACTGCAATGATAAGAGTAAAGAAAGTTGGGAGGGGGAAAAAAAGATCCCCAGCAACTGTGATTGAAGGCTCATGGCACCAGGATCTCTTGTGCTAGTTCCTCCATCTGAGCTGGAAGACCAAAGGAGCAGGAGGAAACTTCTGGGTCATAATAATAATAAAAATCAAAGCCCCCTTATATTTAACAGTATCTTCCAGCTCATGGTTGTGTATGTTGTGTTCAGGACGAGGGTGCAGTTTTTCATTTGGCCATAGGTGCCAAATGGCCTGGCTACGGATATGCTCCTACACGATAGTGTGGGCAGCTGTGAATCAGCTCACGTTGACATTTTGCACTGCAACTCACCAAGAAATGTGAGACAGATCACTTGAAAATGTGATCCTGCCCAAATTTAAGCCAGATGTAAAAGTTTAATGGGTTTAATGCCAGCTTGAAAATCTGGACAAAAAAAATATGAGCTGGCAGGGTTTTTCTATGTCTCTGATTTCTCCGGTAACAGCAGCAAAGGAGAACAGAACTCAGATGGCATTGGAATTCGAAATGTTTTTGTTTGGTTTATCAAAGTGTAATACTACAAAGCTCTGATGGATTCAGAATGGGATTGAAAAAAGAGGTTCTTTCCTACTGAGGGTGTCCATATCAAAAGGGACGGGCCATCCGTCCTGGTTTGACCTCACTGCAAGCATGCAGATTTTGTTCTGATTTCCTTCACAGAAGCAGGCATGCATCTCTTGGCATGCAATGGGCTAAGCCCAGGAATGGCACAGAGACCGTATGGTCACCTTACCATTTGTTACAGCAGTGCCCCCACATTTCCATTTCTCCTGTCTAACTATAATGTTACAAACAATTCTCAGATTCAGAATGCTTGGCTGTACACTTGCCCTTCCACATGTTTGTAAAGTCTGTTATTTTATTTTATATTGCAAAAAGAATAAGCAAGCCATGCCACCAATTCCAAGCACCATCTAAATAGAAACAAAGTCTGGTGGTATGCTATTTGCATAACAATATGACAAACAAACCAAAAATACAAGCAAAGGTGCCAATAAGCACTAAGCAGTCATTTGCTGCTCAATGATTCCTCTTTTCTATTTTTTTTTTTGTTAGTTTGCATACATTGCATGCCATACCTGAAGGGCTAACGAATATGAGAAATTAGAAAGCTCGTTGTTCTAGATGAACACTTCCATGTTCACCTTACAAGTCCAGTGGCAAAAGAAGGTGGTCCCTGCCTGTTTTCCTCCGTGTGCTTCTGGGCTTGTTACTGCCTGGGTCCCAGGGCAGCCCTGGAAAGTATGCAGTACTAATTGTAGCCTTGCGTTTCTTGGTGCACTGGGTAACTGTTTAGTTTTGCAGAGCGACTCCATTGTTTGAGTGCGCTGCAGTCATGGATACCACAAGAGCCACATCTGCCAGGCCCTACCGTTTATGCTTGCTCCAAATGAAACAACTGAATCGTCTGGCATTCCAACCACTGCGGAATAATGAGTGGCATTCACCCTTCTTCAAACAAACCAAACTAAAATGGTTTTCTTGGCTTGAGATGTCAAATAAATAAAGGAAAAAAAAAATAGTATAATAATAGGGTTGGGCCTTTTTTTTTTTGTTGCTGCATTTTACTTCCAGGGAATAAACAATATGAGTAAATTCTCATGTTAAAGGGAAAAACTCAGAAGAAAAGCTATGTTGATGCTTTGGGGGAAACGTATTTTAAGTTTTCCAGGTTTTAACTGTATTATGCTGCTGCTTCAGGGTTTGTGACTTTGTGTATGATGCTTAAAAAGGCATCCAGGCTTTCTTACACCATTATGGATGGCTGAGGTTGCAGCTTAAGAAAAACAAGCAAAAACAGGGAAAAACGGTTGCCTTCTTTTTACTGCACCCATGTTCTCTTGTTGCCTCTAGAGCTACTCTTACAGAAATTCCTCGTTTCCTCTATAAATGCCTTTTCTATGCAAGTGCACTAGGAGTCTGCGTCATTCAGTGTTGTGACCGTGAATGAGACGGGGCCTTGTTATTGTGATTTTTGTATTAAAGGATATCATGTTGTGTATTAGGATGTGCAGTCAGCAGAGAGCTAAGAACAGGAGTTTATATAAATAAAGGTTAAGTTGCAGAAGGTTTGGAAATAAAATAGCCAGGGTGCAAAAGATCTGCAGTGAGAGGGTTATTGTTTTCTGTACAGTATGTGGTCCATTTTCAAAGGTTTTAAGTGCCTAACTTTGTGATTTAGATTCCTAAATTGGCCCTTTGGAAAACTGATTAGGCTGAGGGCTGAAATATAGATGTCCAGCGGTAGGGTCAAATCAGGGGAAGGCATTCAGTGCTAGTTTTCAGTGCTAGGAGTCTAAGATACCTCAATGTAGGTGACTAAATATCAGGCCTAAACTAGGTAACAAAAATTTTGGGTTTTTTTGTAACACTTTATTGTGTGGTACATGCAACAGCTGAAAGAAGAAAAGAATTGTACAGGACATTCAAATATCCCAAACGAAAGCAATAAACAGGAAGCCAAATAATCATATCCTGAAACAGACGGTGAATACGCAAAATATCCCTCTGAAACATGCAGCCACAGTTTTCCACAAAAAGAATCCCCCCAGCCCACCACTTAACCTATCTCCAGCCAGCAATAGCCACTAAGCATACTCCTCCCCCCAACACTCTCACATACTCCATGCATACTCCACATACTCACATCCAACTGTTGCGGTCCGCTCCGCGACCCTCGCGTCCCGGCCCTTACCTCAAAGTTCCTGCCTGGCTTCTCCCTGCTTGCCTTCAGCTCGCTGCAGTTCCTGCCTGGTTTCTCGCTGCCTGCCTTCAGCTCGCTGCAGTTCCTGCCTGGTTTCCCGCTGCCTGACTTCGGCCCGCTGCAGTTCCTGCCAGGCCTCCTTCATCCACTTCAGCTCCAGCCAACTCAAGATCCAGACCAGAGATCACCTAAGTCCCAGCGGCCGGGTTCCTACGGGCTCCTCCCGGGGGAGTACCAGCTTCCGGGTGAAGCCTACTGTCTACATCAGCCTGGTCTGCCTACCGGCCTGCTGTCCCGAGACCATAGTCCAACTACCCCAGGTCTCCCGCAGGCCGGCCCAAGGGTCCACTGTCTAGCTAGTCCTCAACACCAACACCATCATACAGTATATATATATTTGACTAATTCCCATATACGCCATCTAGAGAGCAGGCAAGGTTAGAAAGCTCTTGTCTCAGTTTAAAGACCTCACAAATCCCTCATTGTTCGCAGTGCTGTAAATATATACTAATATGGTACATATCCTAAGTCCAATGCAATTTTTTGTGACACTGCTGGTGGTAGGGCAAAAAAACCCCTTCCAGACCTATATATTTATATATATAATCTGAACTCCCTGTGTGATTAGTTAATTTCACATCTAAATTTTTCATGTGCATAAGCATAGTCATTTTAAACTGACAATTTAAAAGAACTGGTGGCACATTCTCAATCCATTTAACCAAAAGGCATTTGCAAGCTTTCTGCAAAGCCAAATAAATAAACATTTTCAGCCTATTATTTAGTCTATCACTCATTGACAGGTCCCTCAATATCAAGATTTCCCCTTTCTGGTGCAGCAACACTTCAAAGCATTTCCAGATTTCTTAGATAATTCCCTTCCAAAAAGCCATCACTCTACTGCAAAGTAAGAAGTTATATATCTTAGTAGTAGTATTTTCTTCTTTACCTTTATTACAGTGGCAAGTTATCTAACTGCAGGTAGCATCGCTTTACGTTGTCAGTAGAAGAATCATTAACAATTTAAGTTTCATCTCTTTCATGATTTGATCTGTATCCTGGCTATGTGCAGCAGGTGAGTAATGTTGCATATTAACTACAGCGATATCCACATCTAATACTCTACTCCAGTACTGATTCAGCACAGAAGGGGAATACTGCTGTTTCGTGCTTACAAAAAGAATGCCATCGGGCAACAGAGTTCCTTTCTTCTCCAGCTGTGCACATTTTTTCCCAGAGTTTCCTATTCATTAGAAGATCATCAGCATTCCGCTTCAGGGAATACAAAAACATGCACCTTCTGTGTGCGGTCAGCACAGGAAAGCTTCTTGCCCCCTTCTGGTATCAGGCTGACTTTGGTGGTAGTCTGGAGCTTGTCTGTTTTCCATAGATTTTGGTGATCAGAGTGTAGCCCCCGTCCCACTCTGGGCCTGGACAGGGGGATACACAGGGAGGACCACGGACACATAAGGCCACGTTGAGTGTGCCAGCACCTGGCCGGCACGCGATCCTCCGACACAGCGGCAAACAGCGCGTCCCAGGGCTTTACGCGCGTCACCGGGCCTTTGCAAAATAGGTCCGGCGTGCATATATCCGAAGGATTTCCGTGTTTAGGGCTTTGAAAATCTGGCCCTTAGTGTTTACTCATTCATGGAGGCTCTTCTGCACACTAGTCAATCTCTTTACAACTGGACAAGGCACTCTTCACTCTCAGTGTGCTGTTCAAATAAAGTCTTTACTGCAAAACTGGTGGTAAAACACAATATCCAAAACCAGCATACTTAAGCAGTGCACTAAGTCTGTAGCAAAGTCCAAAAGTTACAAAAAAAAAAATCCCCAAATCATAGTATCTCTCCTTTTCCAAAAGATTTGCTCCTCAGAATAGGCACCCTTCTCCTCCCTGGGCCCTCCAAGAACCTGTTAGGTAGCTGTATCTCCTCTCTTCTACCATGCACCTCTGTTCTCTCTCTACTTGGGCTCGGGGACCGATGATATTGGGATCAGCCTCTGTGTAGTTGTGTCTCTGCTCTTCCTCTCAGCAACCCCCAGTACAATGGTCCACCACCCACCACCTCTCAATATCCTCTTCTCTCTCTTACTTCAGGAACTTCCAGAGACCTCCAGCCTAGGATTTGTCTCCTGCTTTCTCACTTCTCTAGATCCTGCTCAAGAGGAGACATTAGACAAGCCTGATGGAATCACTCTGGGGGAGATGGCCCAAATACTCCTACAACTCCAAAGTTTAGGATCCTGCTCCTCTCAAACTCCCCCCTCCCCCCCCCCTCCAAAAAAATCCTGCTCACATGGGACCAAGGGTTTTTAAACCTCTACATTAGCCTCCCAGTGGTGCTCCTCCTTACCACACTCTGACATCACTGGAAGGCAGGTTCTGGTGAGACCTCTCTTGTACTGAGGGCACTCAGACCAGCTGAAACCACATCCTGCATGTTTGTAAGGGGCAATGATATTTCCTTAGATGCAGAAATCGTCTTCCATATAACCATTCAGAATTTTCTTGGAAAGTTTCAGAAGTAGTTTGTCATTGCATTCTGGAGTCCACAGCACCTGCTCAACTCATCTGAAAACTAGCCAGGCCCATCCTTGCTTAACTTCCAAATCTGATAGGTGTAGGCTCATGCAAGGTGGTAGTGCTGGGCAGGCTCACTTTAGGGCTAGCCTATCACAGATGGTAAGTGCCTTTCTTCATAGTTTTGAGCGGAAAGATATTTTAGACTATTGTGCTGCTTGCTGAGGGGAATGCTCTTGAAGGATCTCTTCTGGCAATTTATCAGTGTTGTGCTTTGTGTGTGCTCTTTTTCTGATGTGCCATTGAAATATTTCCTTACAAGGAAATGAAAGGGCTCTGCTACTCGCACCATGATGAAGGATTTTTTTTTTCTACTCCTGTGTAGATGGCTTCCCATCCAGAGAAGGAAAAGGAGCTCGCCCTCCACTTCCAGGTTCACCCAGTGGGCCGGATTTTAAATGCCCTGCGCGCATAAATCTGGCCGGATTTATGCGCGCAGGGCCCTCTCGCGCCGGCGCGCCTATTTTGCATAGGCCGCCGGCGCGCGCACAGCCCCAGGACGCGCGTAACTCCCGGGGCTTCGTAAAAGGGATGGGGAGGGGACATGTCCGGGGGCGGGACTGGGGTCAGGGGGCGGTTCGGGGTGGGACGGGGGGGCGTGGTGCCGGCCCGGGGGCATGGTCGAGGCCTCCGGACCAGCCCCCGGGACGGGTGATGGTGCCAACAGCCCGCTGGCATGCGCAGATTTACGCCTGCTTTCAGCAGGCGTAAATCTGGCAACAAAGGTAGGGGGGCTTTAGATAGGGCCGGGGGGGGGGGGGGGTGGGTTAGGTAGGGGAAGGTGGGGAGAGGGCGAAGAAAAGTTCCCTCCGAGGCCGCTCCGATTTCAGAGCAGCCTTGAAGGGAACAGGCAACGCGCGCCAGGCTCGGTGCGCGCAGGTTGCACAAATGTGCACTCCCTTGTGCGCGCCGACCCCGGATTTTATAAAATACGTGCGGCTACGCGCGTATCTTATAAAATCCAGCGTACTTTTGTTTGCACCTGGTGCGCAAACAAAAATACGCCCTCGTGCAAATTTATAAAATCTACCCCTTTATCTTGACTCATACCGCACCCACATCCTTCATTTTCAAGGCACACCAGTTTCATTTCATTCTTATTAGTTTTCTCTATGTGGACTGCAAACACTATATATTAGATTTCAGGATCTAATATACAGTATTAGGGTTTCAGGTTTTTATTTGGATGTGGATAATTTTTGTTTTGCTTCTGCCTATTATAGACAAATTGCCAACTCTCCATCTCTGTCATCATCCCATGTTGTTTAGCCTGATCCCCCCTTAACCAGCTACTGGGTGGGAGACGGGGAGGGACACATAATTTCACTCTCAATATAAATGGAGAGGCAGAGTTGAGGTTGGAAAATCATTTATTTGCCTGCTTTTTGATTTTCAAAACTATGCTTCCAAATCTGCATGCACACATTTACACCTGCTAAAGTTGCAGGTGTGAGCGTGTGCATGCATGCCCTCAAGGTTCTGTACATAGCCACTAATGTTCAAAGCGGATGTATGCACATGAGTCACTTTGAAAATTCGAACTAAAGTCTGCACACACTTTAGCCTGTTATAACATTACCCTTCCTGTCTCTTACAGACAGCAAATTACTGATGTATACTGGAGTGACAGAAACACAAACACAATCCTTTGCACCCTGCATCTTTTTTGCCTTATGTTCCTTTATTGTTGGGAAACCAATTAATGTAAATTGGATTAATCACTTGTGTTATGTTTCAGGTAAACAGAGGTGAAAAGGAAAAAGGGAGAAATGCTCGGCAATCACTTTCCTTACAGAAATCGGAAATAGTGCAAATTTCCCCCAATCATTTATTTTTCCATTGCTTCTGGAAAGGAAAAAGAAATTCACAGAATAATCTTTTGCAAACAAAAATATATATATACAAACGGTACCGTTGCACTTTTGCACAATCTCTAAATTTAGCACTTTTGGGATAAAGTTGCCTAGAATTGTTGGGCTTGCACTATTAGTACTGTTGATATTTTTCATCCTGAAATTGCAGGAAATTAAATTCAATGACAAAAGATAGGCCATGTCAAAGCTTTGTAAGAACATTGCCTTCTAGTCTACTTGAACTTGTTTTTGCCCAAAACTTCAAATGTGGAATAGTTTAAATCTTCAAGGCATATCTGCATTTTGAATTCTTAGCATATTGCCAAAGAGCTGTAGGAAGAAATATCTATGGGAAACATTTTGAGCTCACAAAATGCACAATGACATTTTACAGTAGCAGACGCTCATAGATTGCCAGATCTTTCTCTTACTATTATCTTTGTTTGCTTTCACCAGACCACTAAGGTTTTCACAAGCCAAAAGTCATTCCATCTAATAGAGTTTACACTGAGCCTACAAAAAATGATCTTCTCTGACATTTTATTTTGCACAGCAGTTGGGCTTCGTTCACTCAGTTTAGATTCTGGAAGTTGAATAGAGGGAAATGTTTGCATTTAGCTGAAGAGCAACTGCTTTAAAAACAGATATTCCTAACAGATTCGCCATCAATAAAAAGACATTGGAATGACCCGAAAACAGTTATTGGAGCATGCAGGAGGGGGAAGCACCATAAATGCTTCACTAATGTCCTCTACTCTGCCCTGAGACCAAACACGCACTTCTTTACCCCAAATACCTGTGGTGTGGTTTTGTTTTCTATATCTTTAGACCCCCAATTTAATACATTATCAATTTCAAAACATAGGGGCGGATTTTAAGAGCCCTGCTCACGTAAATCCGCCCGGATTTACGCGAGCAGGGCTTGCGCGCCGGTGCGCCTATTTTACATAGGCATGCCGGCGCGCGCAGAACCCCGGGACTCTTGTAAGTATCGGGGTTTTCCGAGGGGGGGCGTGTCAGGGGCGTGTAGGGGGCGGGGCCGAGTGGTGCGCCGTTTTCGGGGTGGGACGCGGCATTTCGGGGGCGGGCCCGGGGGCGTGGTTTCGGTCCGGGGCGGTCCGGGGGCGTGCCCGCGCCCTCCGGAACCGCCCCCGGGTTGCGTCTAGGCGCGCCAGCAGCCCGCTGGCGCGCAGGGATTTACTTCTCCCTCTGGGAGGCGTAAATCCCCCAACAAAGATACGGGGGGGGTGTAGACAGGGCCGGGGGGGTGGGTTAGGTAGAGGAAGGGAGGGGAAGGTGAGGGGAGGGCGATAGCGAATTCCCTCCGAGGCCGCTCCGATTTCGGAGCGGCCTTGGAGGGAACGGCGGCAGGCTGCACGGCTCGGCGCGTGCCGGCTACACGGAATAGGCAGCCTTGCGCGCGCCGATCCAGGATTTTAGCGGATACGCGCGGCTACACGCGTATCTACTAAAATCCCGTGTACTTTTGTTGGCGCCTGGAGCGCCAACAAAAGTACACGAACGCGCCGTTTTTGAAAATCTACCCCATACTATGCATCAAGAAATTCGATCTCAGAATATAGCTTAATGTTCTTCAGTACAAAATTAGGTAGAGATAAAAGAAGAAATAATGGAGAAAAAACAAGAAAACCCCAGTTGCATTACTAAGCCCAAAATGCAAGCAACTCTATGAACGAAGCAGCCCCAGAATAACCTTATTCTGTAGAAAAGCATCCAGTTGAGAAGGATCAAACACCACATAGTTAATATTTTGTTTCTGATACAGCACTTGCACAGAAACCTAAGCAAAAATGTATCTCCTATATCCAGTGCCTTCTGTTTCTTTTCAAGAAAAAAATCGTCCTCCTTAATTGGATATGTTTAACCACATCAGGAAAAAATAGCAACAGGAAAACGTAAAAAGATTCTATCCCTGAGAAGGGAAAAAGTCTCAGGGTCAGATCCTTATCAGTCTCCAGAGAAAAAACAACTAATAGTGGATCTCTCTAAATTCTCAGAACAAGAACCTGCTAAGAAGCCAATAAGATGCAGATTAAAGGATGCCTGGGGGCTTTCAGTAGTAGAGGAAACCTTTATAGCGTTAGAAAGATAAAGGGCCGGATTTTATCAGATACGCGCGAGCATAGATTTGTGCGCACAAATCTACGCCCGATTTTATAACATGCGTGCGCAGCCGCGTGCATGTTATAAAATCCGGGGTAGGCACGCGCAAGGGGGTGCACACTTGTGCATTTCGCGTGCGCCGAGCCCTAGGGGAGCCCCTCTGAGGCCGCTCTGAAATCGGAGCAGCCTAGAAGGGAACTTTCCTTCCGCTCCCCGACACTTCCCCTCCCCCTTCCCCTATCTAACCTGCACCCCAGCCCTACCTAAATCCCCCCCAACACCATTATTTTCTTATTTATGCCTGCCTGTGGCAGGCATAACTTGCGCCGGCCGGCTGCCAGTGCACGATCCCCCGGCACGACCATTGTGCCAGAGGCCTCGGTCCTGTCCCCGGACCGCCCCCTGACAGGCAGCCCGCCCCCACCCCTGCCCACACCCCCACCCCTTTTTCAAAGCCCTGGGACATACGAGCGTCCCGCGGCTTGCGCGTGTCACTGGGGCTATGCAAAATAATATCGGCGCACGTAACCCCCCTGCGCGCATGAATCCAGCCAGATTTACACGCGCAGGGTTTTTAAAATCTGCCCCAATATGCCTTAACAATAGAAGGTATTGCCTCTTTAGATATTTTGAGAACATCTGAGTAAAACTTCCTAAATAACTCCCCTGAAGATATCATAGGGCACTGAGGAAAACTGAGAAATCTCAAGTTACATTTCTTCAGAGAGTTACCAAAATTCTCAATTTTCCAATGCAAAAGAGAATTATCTTTTCTAAGATTAGCTTGACATTTCATGTATCATATTACATTTCTCTGTTACATCCTTAATAGCCTTTTTCTGATCTTTAAGCAACTGAGTTTGTTCCCCAACAACTTATTTATCCTTTTCTAATATTATTTTTCTCTTGAAATCAGAAATTTACATTTTTTTCTCTCTTATATTCTCATTCTCATACCATGCTTTATATATGCATACAAACCTTTGCACACATATTAAACTTAAAACTATCATCTTCCTAAACATGCAACGTACATCCGTGGAACTAGACAACCAGTACTAACATAGTATCATGGTAGATGTCAATAAATATACTTTGGCTTATTCTTTCTGTTTGCCTGGTTGCCTCTGCTTACACTGCTATAACTCTGGTTTTCACCTTTTCTTGCTCTTTTAACTGCCCTCTGTACAAAGTAGATCTTGTTGCTGTCTGTCGTACAAGCTTGACCACCTGCAAATCACTCCTTATCCTTTATAAGGTTTTATTCCAATGCATAGTTTGTCTACATTTCATACTGCAGATTTTTAATGTAACATCACAAATTCCATAACTTATAAAACTAAACTTAACATATAAATGTATAACTCTTAAGTGTTCTCTTCTGTACTTGCTTTCTATCACTAAAACCTATCTCTTCTCTTCCATGCTGAGTAGGGGACTAGCTACCCATTTTTGCCCTTAAAAAGGCAGCCCTGCACTTTACAACAATTTCCACAGAGGCTGTATCTGCTCTGGGTGCCCCCGGTGTGACAGAGGTCTCACTAGATCTTGCCTTCGTGTGATGTCAATGCACTTTCAGTAGTTTAAGGAGAAGCACTCATCCACATTGGGAAAGGTTCTAGGAGGGTATAAAATAAAAACCCCTGCAAGAAACCTGGCGAAGGAAGAAGGGCAGGGATTCCAAGATCTGGAGTCTCGGAGTTCATCCGAGTGATACCAGAGGGCCTGTCCCTTTATAGGGAAGGTTCAGAGGAGGTTGAGGAGAAAGATTCCAGGAGTTAGGTTCCTGGGGGCCCAGAAAGAATGAAAAGGAGAAGAGTTTCTGAACAACATCAGATTCTGAGGAGCTGCTAGGAGAAAGGGATTCCCAGAGTTTGAGGAACAAGTGTACTGGGAGGTGCCAGAGGAGATGCACCTGGCCCGAGAAAGTCCTTACTATCAAAAGCTGATCTAACTCAAAATCAGACAGCGATTCTAGAAAGGGAGAAAGAGGAACTCTAGGAAGGAAGGGTTGTCATCATCAAAAAGGTCCTGGGAGAACGCAGGGTTGAAGGGTTCATGCCCTGGAGAGCTTAGCTGTTCAGGAAACGATATTAGAAGTTGAAAAGAGGTGACTGAATTTGGATTGTTTCTGCCTTTTGGATTCTGTTACTGTGGAACACTATCAATTAATTTTTCCTGTTTGGAATTTAATTTTCCTGTTATCAGCTTCAGAGAAGACTTTTAGTTTTAAGCAACAGCACAGGTATGAAGAGTGGGTACTCTGAGCCCTTGGAGCTAGTGTGAAGTTGAACCCCAGGGAAGAAGAAACCCTAAAAGTCTTTAAAAGACTGAACTTTTTGCTCTTGTGCGGGATCTCCAGAAGGCCATCTGGCCTTGCATGGTCCATAGTCCTTCCGATGTGCCCCTGTCCCCAAGAGCTGAATAGGATGGGGGCTCCACAAATATATGTAGAATCAGGACAACTCTATGAGTTTTTCACAAAAGTAACCTTTTACTGCTATGAGGTCCCAGAATGCAGTTCACAAAAGTGTGTAGTCTTGGTATTTGTCTAATGCAGTGGTTCTCAACCTTTTTTCTGTCGGGACACACCTGACAGATGGTTCTCACATGTGTGACACACTGACCCATGATCGTCACAGGGCTAGATGTAAAAGTATAGTTTGCATCCACGGGAACCCCCCTGACCCACAATAATGGATGTAAAGCAGAATTATGACATTCCCCATACAACTCACCCTACAAAAAAGATGTTCTGGTGTCATCTCAGTAACAGCAACTCAAACTCCTTCTACTTCCAGGCTCAATAGCCCTACTTATGAAAAGACAGCAGTTTACCACCAATGCATGTCCTCTTGAGAAAACACAACAAATAAGACCGATACAAACACTTACATGCTAGTAAAATATCTCATCTCAGTAACAGACACAGAACCGACCTAACATACTCCCAGGATCTGTAGTAATGCACATAAACTAATCCACACACATTTACACCTGTATTATGGAATACACCAAATAGGAGCAACCCTATCTATGAAAAGGCAACACTATAAATATTAAATCAGGCCCTAAAAACCAATACACCTCTTATTAGGAAAACAGAACTAGCAAGCAGCTTTAGATCCCCACACAGAAATAATTGTAAAACTATACTAATAAGCAGAATAAATGTTTCTAAACAGCTATGAACAGAATAACATCCAACAATTAAAAACTCATAAAAACTATTAAAAAATTCTCCAAACACCAATAAAATATTTCAAAAAAAGCAGACACATCACATAATATTAAATAATTAAAATGGCAGCCAATCAAGAAAAATAAACTTAAAAAGCCACCTTTACTTACCCCCTCCAGCAGCTCTCCTGCTCCTCTTCCATGCAGGCCGTAGCACACAGCAGAAGCAGCAGTAGAGGCTAAGCTCTATAATCATGGTCCTCTTCCTTAATGCCCATGTCTCACACACACACACCCCATACCAGTCATGCCCCCATGACCAGTTTCTGTCTCTCACACACTAATCATCTCCCAGTCTTTGACACACACACCAGTCACCTTCCTGAACAGTTTCTCTCATGCCATACACACACACACACACACACACAGGCTTCCCACTCCCGTGTTCTACTTACATATACGGGCTTCTCACTCTCATAATCACTTTCTCTGTCTCACACACACTCACCAGTCTCCCATGCTTGTTCTCTCCACATGCACAGGCTTCTCATTTCTATAATCACTTTCTTTCTCTCTCACACACACACACACACACACCAGTCACCTGATCTCTCTCATGCATACACACACACAGGCTTCCCACTCCCATGTTCTTTCAGATATACAGGCTTCTCACTCCCATGCTGTGTCTCACACACACCCAGGTTTCTCACTCCCATGCTCACTCTTCACATGCACAGGTTTCTCATTCCCATAATCACTTTCTTTCTCACACACACACACACACAAGTCACCTGATCTCTCTTATGCATACACACACAGGCTTCCCACTTCCATGTTCTGTCTTACATATACAGGCTTCTCCCTCACATGCTGTGTCTCACACACACCCAGGTTTCTCACTCCCATGCTCACTCTCTTCACATGCACAGGCTTCTCATTCCCATAATCACTTTCTCTCTGTTACACACACATACATACACACACACACACACACACACACACACCAGTCTCTCTCTCATTTCCATGCTCGTTCTCCACTGCACAGGCTTCTCATTCCCTGAATCACATTCTTTCTCTCATATTCTTAAATAAATAAATAAATAAATAAACAAACATTCTTTCTCTCATATTCTTAAATAAATAAATAAATAAATAAATATTCACACACACCAGTCTCTTTCTCTCACACACCCCGTCACCTTACCAACCAGTCTCTCGCTCTCATGCATGCACACACACACAGGCTTCCCACTCCCATGCTCTTTCTCTCACATAATCAGGCTTCTCACTCCCATGCTTTTTTTCACACACACACCCCCTCCCCCCCCCCAACACCAGGCTTCTTACGCCCATGCTTTCTCACATACCCAGATTTCTCACTTCCATGCTTTTTCTCTCTCTCACACACACACATCAGTCACTTCCTTGACTAATGTCTCACACTCTCACATACATATCAGTCATCTCCCTGAGCAGACACTTTCATTGTCTCTCACATATACACCACATCAACTCTCTGACCAGTTTCTCTCACTCACAAACGTTCTCTCAATCACACGCAGGCTGGCTGCTTCTTTCTCTCTCTCACTCACTTCCTCCCTCCCCCCCCCCCCCTGGAGCACAAATGGTAGCTGCAGCAGCCTCCTCCTCTAGCCCCCTCAGGCCAAGAAAGAAGAATCCCATCGGCCGCGGGAGGCTCTTGCTGCTCTCTCCTTTCTCGATTACCGGCTGCTTCGATTGCCCGGGGGCCGATGATGCTGCTGCTGCTGCTGCTGCTACTTTATCACGCGGCACGGGCCAGCTCTTTCTCCTTCCCGCGCACCGCGTATCACTTCCTGTTCCGGGTCACGGGGGGGGGGGGGGGGCGCGGGAAGAAGAAAAGGCCAGCCACAAGTGCCACAGCTTCTTTTAGCGCCACTGCCGTTCCCGCTGGGCTTGAACGTGCTGCTAGCCCGGCGGCAACGGCAGCAAGGAAGAAAGAGCAGCGGGAGAGACCCGGAGCGCGCGACACACTAGCCGGCGCTTGGCGACACACTAGGGTGTCGCGACACACCGGTAGAGAACCGCTGGTCTAATGTATAGTAATTAAAATTTTCCATGGCTTGTACAGTATATACCAGATCTTTTTGAGCCGCTGTTTTATTGAAGGCTTCTCGAGCATTTCAATAATCTGCTAAATTAACCCTGGCCATTACCAGAAGGTATGTATGGAGTGGAAGTATGGCCTAGTGCTTAGAGCAGCAGACTAAGAACTAGGGAAGTTCAAATCCTGCCTTATGAGCTGTTTGACTTTGGACTTGTCACTTCATCTTCTACTGCCTCAGGTACAAAATGAAATTTATTTACTAAGCTCCATTAGGTATTTACCGCACGGTAAAAGCCTGTCATAAGACACATTATTTTGACCCAAATAATGCAAAAATGCATGCAAAAGAACTCATTACTAGTAAACTTTATGGTAATAAAATAATGCAGCTTGCCTGAAATATCACAAGCCCACATTATTTTCAGGAACATTAGCTACAACTCAGGAGTTGTAGCTAACTTTCCCCAGAAGTGGGTCCCTATGTTCTTAAGCTGTAACTTCAAGTGTCAGAGCAGCCTCTTTCGGGCCTCCACCCCAACATGTGTAAGGCCCCTCCTTCTCCTCAGTCCCAACCCTTCTGTCACCTCTAGTGGTTTCCCCAAGGGGTCAAAAAATAGAATTGAAGTTGAGCGGTGACAGCTCCTCCCTTTTCCAGTCCCTCCCCTTTGAAAATGTAGTCTTTCCCCTGCCTCTAAAGGGCCCTCTCCCGGCATCACTGCCAACACCACCCATGGCCTCCAAAAGTCCTACCCTCCAACTCCACTGCCTGTCATACTTCACAATCCCTGGTGGCTAGTGAGGACTGGAATGTCCCCTAGGCCCCAGGCCATGTGGTATCTGAAAACAAATGATGCCACTTGGCCACTTAAATACTTATGGTCCTATCATGGCCTGTCATCATAGAAAAGCCATTGCATTCCCTTTATCATTTTTGTTGCCTTTTCTAGTTTATTTATTTATTTATTTTTATTTATTTACTTATATATATTTATATTTTGTAATTCATTGCCAAAAAATATTCAAAGCGGATCACAATATTCTTATATGTAACAATATTATGATCTCATAATTAATAGCAAACATACATTTCAATAAAACTCAACATTCATATTGTCAATTAAAAGCCATATTAAAAAGAAAGGTTCTGCTGTCTTTTTTTTTTTTTAGATGGAGCAACCAGAACCACACATAATATTCAGAGGCAATAAGATATTTTCTGTTTTATTCTCCATTATTTTCCGAATCATTCATAACTCTCTATTTGCCCTTTTGACTGTTGCAACATACTGAGCTAAGGATTTCAATGTATTGCCCGGAAGAACCAAGATCCTTCTTCTGGGTGGTGACTCTCAATACAGAATCCAGCATTATATACCTGTAATTGGGATTATTTTTTCCTACAGTATGTTTATTTATTTATTTATTTATTTATTTATTTAAAACGTTTTCTATACCATCGTTTAGTAGAGCACCATCACAACGGTTTACACTTAGGCACAAATATGTTTAGTTTGGTTTCTAAATTATAGGGTGCCAGTATTATATGGTTACAAAGTTCAATAATATACTCTAAATGGGGAATGCGTGTGGTTACCATTTATGATTGTTAGGGTAATCATATGTTTATACTGTCTTTCTATTTTAATGCTTAAATATGAGAAAAATAATAAAAAAATAGCAATTCTGCTTTTTTTATAGGTGACTTTCAGCTGTTTTTTATGAGTTGTTATTCAGTTACCTCACTGTGAAATGCTTTTTTGAAGAGCCATGTTTTTAAGCCTTTTTTGAAGAGTTTTAATTCTTTCATTAGTCTTAATTCCAGTGGTAATGTGTTCCATAATAATGGTCCTGCCAAAGATAGAGCTCTCTCTCTAACTTGGGTCAATTTTGCTGTTTTGACTGAGGGTATGGTTAGTAGAACTTTATTGGCCGATCTGAGACTTCTTTGAGGGACATGTAATCGTAGTGCGGTGTTTAGCCAGTCAGCATTTTCGTCATTTATTAGTTTATGAACTGTGCAAAGTGTTTTAAATTGCACTCTTTGTTCTATTGGGAGCCAGTGTAAATCTGCAAGTGTCTGGGTGATATGGTCTCTTCAGCCTTTACCAGTAAGTATTCTGGCTGCCGAGTTTTGTAGTATTTGTAGTGGTCTGATAGTAGTGTATGGTAATCCTAGGAAAAGTGTGTTACAGTAGTCCGTGCTGGCAAATATGAATGCTTGGAGTACTGTACAAAAGTGTTCTTGATTTAATAAGGGTTTTAGTCTTCTAAGGACCATTAGTTTGGCGTAGCCTTCTCTTGCTTTTATTGATATATGTTGCTTAAGGCTCAGTTCCGTGTCTATAATTACTCCTAGGTTTCTAGCTTTATCAGTTAACTCAACTGATTTCTCATTTTTAAGTCGGATGGGATTTTGAATTCTTTTAATGTTTTTTTGTTCAAGATGTATAAATTCTGTTTTTTCAATGTTGATTACTAGTGCCATTTGATTTAATAGTTGTTTTATTATATCTAGGTACAACATTGCAAAATTCAGTGTTTCTTCAATTGTTTCTTCAACTGGTAGAATTAATTGAATGTCGTCAGCATATATGTAGTGTATGATTCCTAGCCCTGCCAGTAGGTGGCAGAGGGGGAGCATGTAAATGTTAAATAGCGTCGCCGAGAGTGCTGAACCCTGGGGGACTCCTGTCTTTAGTTTGATTTTGTCTGATATTGTGTTTTTTATTTGTACTTGATAAGATCTATTGTTCAGATATGATATGAACCACTCAATTGTTTTGTTTTGTAATCCAGTTTCTTCGAGTCTTTTCAATAGTATGTCATGGTTTACTGTGTCAAATGCTGCGGACAGATCTAGCAGTATCATAATGTAGTGTTTTCCACTGTCAAATCCGCGAAGTACGTTTTCCGTTAGAGAGATTAGTAATGTTTCAGTGCTATAGTGTTTCCTGAAGCCATGTTGTGATGGGAAGAGTATGTTATTGTTGTCTAGATCAGCGGTTCTCAACCTGGGGGTCGCGACCCCGGCGGGGGTCGAACGACCACAACACAGGGGTCGCCTAAAGCAGGGTCCCCAACCACCGGTACCGGGCCGTTGGGGTTTTTTGCCGGTCCGCGGCTATTTTTTCTGCCAGTCGCGTTTTTTTGGGCTTGTTGGGCGGGACTTGTGCTCTGAATCAGGGCGGACTGTAACAGAGCACAAGTTGGGCGGGCCTTGTGCTCTGTTACAGTGATTGGCTGCTGCTGCTGCGATGAAGCCTGTCCATAGCAGGCGCACCCTATCCCTATATTGCAGCAGTAAGCCAATCAGAGCAGGAGCTGCAAGCCTTGTTGATGCATACGTCAGGAGCACATTTTGTGGGCAGACCCAGCCAGCACAGCATCGCACGTGGGCGGAACAGGAAGACCAGCAGCACAGCGTTGGAGAAAAACAGCAAAGGAATCCAGAGTGTGCAGCTACAGCCAGGTATCAGGAGGGAAGGAGTTAGTATGTTGGGAGAGGGTAATGAGTGTGTGGGGGCCGGGGATGTACTGGGGGGAATGAGTGTGTGGGGGCTGGGGATGTACTGGGGGGAATGAGTGTGTGGGGGGCCAGAAATGTGCTCGGAGAGGGTTAGGGAGGTGGGAATGAGTGTGTGGGGCCAGAGATGTGCTGGGAGGGGGGAATGAGAGTGTGTGGGGCCAGAGATGTGCTGGGAGGGGGGGGGGGATGAGAGTGTGTGGGGCCAGAGATGTGCTGGGGGGGGGGGAATGAGAGTGTGGGGGGCCAGAAAATGTGCTCGGAGAGGGTTAGGGAGGTGGGAATGAGTGTGTGGGGCCAGAGATGTGCTGGGAGGGGGGGGATGAGAGTGTGGGGGGCCAGAGATGTGCTGGGAAAGGGGGGAATGAGAGTGTGTGGGGCCAGAGATGTGCTGGGAGGGGGGGGAGTGAGAGTGTGTGGGGCCAGAGAGGTGCTGGGGGGGGGAATGAGAGTGTGTGGGGCCAGAGATGTGCTGGGGGGGGAATGAGAGTGTGTGGGGCCAGAGATGTGCTGGGGGGGGGGGGGGAATGAGGGTGGGTGGGGCCAGAGATGTGCTGGGGGGGGGGGGGGAATGAGAGTGTGTGGGGCCAGAGATGTGCTGGGAGGGGGGGAATGAGAGTGTGTGGGGCCAGAGATGTGCTGGGGGGGGGGGGGGGAATGAGAGTGTGTGGGGCCAGAGATGTGCTGGGGGGGGGGAATGAGAGTGTGTGGGGCCAGAGATGTGCTGGGAGGGGGGGAATGAGAGTGTGTGGGGCCAGAGATGTGCTGGGGGGGGGGGGGGAATGAGAGTGTGTGGGGCCAGAGATGTGCTGGGGGGGGGGATGAGAGTGTGTGGGGCCAGAGATGTGCTGGGAGGGGGGGGAATGAGAGTGTGTGGGGCCAGAGATGTGCTGGGGGGGGGGGGGTGAATGAGAGTGTGTGGGGCCAGAGATGTGCTGGGGGGGGGGGGGATGAGAGTGTGTGGGGCCAGAGATGTGCTGGGGGGGGGAATGAGAGTGTGTGGGGCCAGAGATGTGCTGGGGGGGGGGAATGAGAGTGTGTGGGGCCAGAGATGTGCTGGGGGGGGGGGGGGAATGAGAGTGTGTGGGGCCAGAGATGTGCTGGGGGGGGGAATGAGAGTGTGTGGGGCCAGAGATGTGCTGGGAGGGGGGGGAATGAGAGTGTGGGGGGCCAGAGATGTGCTGGGAGGGGGGGGGAATGAGAGTGTGGGGGCCAGAGATGTGCTGGGAGGGGGGGGGGGAATGAGAGTGTGGGGGGCCAGAGATGTGCTGGGAGGGGGGGAATGAGAGTGTGGGGGGCCAGAGATTTGCTTGGAGGGGGCTGGGGAGAGGGGTATGAGTATGTGAGGGCATTAACTGCTATAAAAAAATAAAATGTTTCAATCTCATGTGTTTTGGGCTTGTTTTTTTGGAAAAAAGTTCTTGTTCGTTCATGAAAACCTGGCAACACTGCCGGAGCCGCACGGGCAGGAAGGAGGAGGCGCTTCAGCTGCGTGCAGAAGAGGAGCAGCGGGCCGGGAAGACTAGGGCCGCTGCAGAGCCCATCCTGTGGCAACCCGTAAAGAAGAGGCCCAGAGGTAAGAGAGAGGTGTGTGCGAGTATGAGATGAGTTGAGAGACTGTGTGTGTTTGCAGAGACAGCATGTGAGAGCCTCTGTGTGTGTGAAAGAGTCAGCATGTAAGAGTGAGAGCCTGTGCTTGAGCAAGGCAGCATGTGGGGGTGTGAGAGAGCCTGTGTGTGAGACTCAGACAGCCTGTGCCAGTGAGAGCCTGTGTATGTGTGTGTGAGAGAGAAATGCATGTGAGAATGAGAACCTGACTGTGTGTTTGAGGGAAGAAGACAGGTGGAGAGAAAAGAAATAGAAAAAAAGGCAATATTAAAGGAAATGGCAAAAAAATTAGAAAGGGAAGCAGATGTAAAAAAAAAAACATTTTATTTTTTTATAGCAGTTAATGCCCTCACATACTCATACCCCCCTCCCCACCCCCCTACAAGCAAATCTCTGGCCCCCACACTCTTTCCCCCCTCCCTAACCCCTCCTAGCACATCTCTGGTCCCCACACTCTCATTCCCCCCCCTCTGTAACCCCTCCGAGCACATCTATGGCTCCACACACACTGATTCCCCCCTCCCTAACCCCTCCTAGCACATCTCTGGCCCCCACATACTCATTCCTCTCTCCTCAGCCCCTCCAAGCACATCTCTGGCCCCTCACACACATTCCCACCTCTCTAACCCCTCCGAGCACATCTCTGGCCCCCCACACGCTGATTCCCTCCTCCCAGCACATCCCTGGTCACCACACTCTCATTCCCCCCCTCCGTAACCCCTCCGAGCACATCTCTGGCCCCCCACACGCTGATTCCCTCCTCCCAGCACATCTCTGGTCACCACACACTCATTCCCCCTCCCTACATCCTAATTCCTCCCCTCCTGCTACCTGGCTGTAGCTGCACACTCTGGATTCCTTTGCTGTTGCGCTCCAATGCCGTGCTGCTCTTCCCGTTCCGCCCACGTGAGATGCTGTGCAGTGCTGGCTAGGTCTGCCCACAAAATGTGCTCCTGACGTGTGCATCAACAAGGCTTGCAGCTCCTGCTCTGATTGGCTTACTGCTGCAATATAGGGATAGGGTGCGCCTGCTATGGACAGGCTTCATCGCAGCAGCCAATCACTGTAACATGATTCAGAGCACAAGTCCCGCCCAACAAGCCCAAAAAAACACGACTGGCAGAAAAAATAGCCCAATTAAAAGCAACCCGCGAATCGGAAAAAAAAAACCGCGAATGACTACAAAAAGAAGCCCAATCTCGCGGTAAATAAGCGAGGTTGGCAACACTGGTGCCAATAGCAGCAATCAGCGCCTCCCCAATAGCCACGTGGCAGCAGTGGCAGTAATTAGATTAATTGTTTGACTCAGCTGGAGGTGACAAAGTATGAAGTGGGATGTGAAATCAGCTTGATCTGGTGGAGAATTAGGATTGCTGTTACACATGAACTGTATTTGGCAAACATTATTAAAGGGAGCCAGGCTAATCAATTGAAGGCTGCAGCTGAGGACTGATTCATTATGACTCATGTAGAAATTAGTGCATTTTCCAGATTAGTCTGCATAACACAATTCTCAACATTCAGCATTATTTCTGCTGCATAGACTTTTATCTGAGAGGCTCTGAGGTTGTGAGGGAGCCAGTAAGAGTGAGAGCATGAGTGTGTATGAGAAAATCCAGGGGAGTAAGAGTGTGTGTGAGTGGGGGGGAGGGGGGGGAGAGTGTGTCAGTGTCTGTGAGAGTGAGAGGTTATGGTGGGTATAAGAGCATGAATGTGTAAGTATGTGACAGTGTATGTGTGAGAGAGAATGGACATGTGAGTGTATGTGTGAGAGAGAGAGGATAACCTCCTAATCCTCGACAATATCAGGGTGACTGGAAATCAAGAGCTCCCATGTATGGACAGCAGGGGCTTTTTAAAATCCTTATTAGTTTTAATTATTGTGTGTTATTTGATATATGTGCTGTTTTGAAATATTATTGGTGTGTGGGAAATTATAAAAATGTATATGATTTTAATTAATAGAAATTCTATTTATCAGTAATTTTAAAATATTATTTTATTAGTATGGTTTTACTATTATAACTGATGCTTTATGTTTCTTAATTTTATTGTTTTATGAGGAATGGTGGTTCTGTTTATAAATGTCATAATAAATAAGTATGCACTAAAATCCAACCCCATCCATAACCCCGCCCCCATATGACCAAAGCCCCGCCCTTGCCCCGCCCTCGCCATGCGAGGGTGGGGCAAGGGCGGGGCAAGGGGTCACCGCAACATGAGGAACTGTATTTCGGGGTCACGGCATTAGAAAGGTTGAGAACCACTGGTCTAGATGTTCTGCTAGTTACTTTTCTACTGCATAACTTTGCACTTTTCTACATAAATTTCATCTGCTATTCAGATGCTTAGGGGTAGATTTTCAAAGGGTTGTGCGCATAAGATACACATGCAATCCCCGAAAACCTCCCCCTGACTCCCCCTGTACGCGCCGAGCCTATCTTGCATAGGCTCAGTGGCGCGCGCAAGCCCCGGGACGTGTGTATGTCCCGGGGCTTCGAAAAATGGGCGATCCGGGGGCGGAGCCAAGGGCGGGGCTGAGGTCCGGGGCATGTCTGGGGCTTGTCCGGGGCATGTCTGGGGCATGTCCGGGGCATGTCTGGGGCATGTCCGGGGCATGTCCGGGGCATGTCCGGGGCATGTCTGCGGTCCGGGGGTGGTCCGGAGGTGTGGCCGAGTGCCCCGACACAGCAGCCTGTGTCGGGGCCTGGCCAGCCAGCACGAGCAAGCTACGCCTGCCTTGGGCAGGCGTAACTTTCTCAACAAAGGTAGGGGGGGGGATTTAGTTAGGGCTGGGGGGTGGGTTAGGTAGGGGAAGGGAGGGGAGGGGAAGGGGGGCTGGAAAAAACGTTCCCTCCGAGGTTGCTCCGATTTCAGAGCAGCCTCGGAGGGAACGGAGGCAGGCTGCTCGGCTCGGCACGCACAGGTTGCACAATTGTGCACCCCCCCCTGCACGCACATGTTATAAAATTGGGCGTAGATTTCTTCGCGCCGGGTTGCGCGAACAAATCTACGCCCATGCGTATGTTTTAAGATCTGCCCCTTAGCCTCGTAGTCTCACAAGGTCATTCTGCATTTTCTCACAATCCACCTATGGCTTTTTAATTTCCTGAGGAGTCTCTCATGGTGGCTTTGTAACATGCCTTCTGAAACTCCAAACACACTCTATTAACCAACTTATCTTTATCTACATGTTTATTTACACCTTCAAAATAATCTAAAAGATTGGAAAGGCGAGACTTCCCTTTGCTACAACTTTATTGACTCTTCTCCATTAACCATGTCTATGTGTATGGTCAGTGATTATATTTTTAAGAATAGTTTCTACCATTTTGCCTGGCACTGGGATCAGGCTCAGAGGTCAATTCCCTGATCACCCTTGGATCCCTTTTTAAAAATCGACATCACATTAGCCATCTTCCAGTTTTCAGATATTGTGGCTGATTTAAATGATGGGTTACTGATTTCTAGTAACAGGATTACAATTTCATATTTTAGCTTTTTTAGAACTCTGGGGTGGATGCCATGTAGTCTCAATGTTTCATTACTCTTTAGTTTGGCAATCAGATTTATTACATCCTGCATTATCACAAATATTTGTTGTAGCTGTTCAAAATTTCTACCATGAAAGAATGTTTCAGGCATGGAAATGTTCTCAACATCCTTCTCAGTAAAGACCGAGGGAAAATAATTCATTCGGTTTTTCTGTTTTTTCCTTCTCCTCCCCGAGGGCCCCTTTTGGATCTTTGTCATTGAGCGGCTCTATTGACTCTCACACAGGCTTTTCGCTTGAAATATATTTGAAAAAGTTTATATTATTAGTTTTTGTCTCTCTGACAAGCTTCTTCTCAAATCTCTCTCTTTACATGTTACAACTGTTTTACATGTAACTTGCCAGTGTTATGTTCCTGCCTATTTCCATTGTTTATGTCTGGTTTTCATTTTTGAATGATACCCTTTTAGTGCCAACTTCCTTCTTTACCTGACCATTAAACCATGTTGGCAGGCATTTAAGTCTTCTTTCAACCATTTCTAATGCAGCGAATACATTTTATTTGTGCTTCCAAAATGGTATTTTAAACAATGTCCATGCCTCATGCAAAGTTTTAACCTTTGCAAATGTTTTCCTTTTAGTTTTTCCCTTAACTGATTTCCTCATTCAATCATAGTCTCCCTTTTTAAAGTTATATGCTACTCCAGTAGCTTAATATAATATCTACCCTCTAGTGATTATGCCAAATTTGATTACATTATGATTGCTATTGCTTATCAGGCCCAACTACAGTAACCCTTTGCATCAGATCATGCATTCTGCTGAGAACTAGATCTAAAGTAGTTGCCTCTTTCTTCAGTTCAAGCACCAGCTGCTCCATGAAACAGTCATTTATGGAATCTAGAAAATGAGGCTCTCTAGAATGTCCTAAAGAGATATTGACCCAATCAATACTGGAGTAATTGAAATCTCACATTATTATTGTGTAGCCAAATGTATTTGCTTTTTTAATTTCAGCTAGCATTTCACAGTCTCTTTTTTCATCTTGGCCAGCAGGCAGGTAGTATATACCCTCTGCTATATTCTAACCCATCAACACATGGAGAGATAGAGATTCAAAAGCCATTTAGATGGATAAAGTTTTCCATCTAAATGGCAAGTTTTGGAATATTCAGCCTCTTATCCAGCTAGATTTCAACCAGCTACGTCATAATCTGGCTAAAATCTAGTTGGATTAAAAGGCATCTCTGCTATTGCACAGGTTTAAAGTTAGCTGGTTATCTTATCTAGATAACTTTAAACTCATCAGAGGAAATTCAGTGACATGGTCATACCACTGAAAATCCCAGCTAAATTAACTAGATAAGTCTTATCTGGCTAACTAACTTAGGCCTGGATTTATCAAAATGTACTAAATATCGCATGTGATAGGAAAAGGGATGTGTTTTATGGTAATAGGCAGTTTATGGCAATTTGTGTTAATACCTATGTGAAGCACAAATTGCAATAACTTTTTCACACTTTGCAATAAGTGCCAGAATTGATGTATTTCCTTCATAAAACCACTGGGGGGACCATGTTTAGAGAGAGAGAGAGAGAGAGAGAGAGAGAGAGAGAGAGAGAGAGAGAGAGAGCACCTAGCTTAGCCACAGTGCCCTCCTACTAGGTAGGTATTTATACCTCTATGAGGCCTACCTAGTCACTCGAGGATAGGTTTAGGTATTAGTGTAGGGGTTAGGGGCCACTTTGACATTCAAAGTGAGACGTACGAACAGAACAGTGCTCTCTTGTGAAGATTTGATGACCTTCGGAGTGATAAAACTCACCCAAAGATGAGATTTGTTCAATGTTCTCTCAACCTAGCTTGATGTTACCCAGGTAGAGAGTCCATCAAGCTAGATTGAGAGAACATTGCACAAATTTCATCTTTGGGTGAGTTTCCTCACTCCAAAGGTCATCAAATCTTCACAAGAGAGCACTGTTCTGTTCATACGTCTCACTTTGAATGTCAAAGTGGCCCCTAACCCCTACACTAATACCTAAACCTCACCTCGAGTGACTAGGTGGGCCTCCCATAGACATATAAAAACCTATCTAGTGTGAGGGTACTATGGCTAGTCTAAAATGAAAAGTATGTAGTTAAAGCTGTGTAATATGGCTTTGCAAAGCTGTGAACTTGGCCAAAATGTCCTCCCCTTTTTCTCATTTGCATCGCACCAAGGTTTATGGTGCTTTCACATGTGTTAAAGGCATTTTTTGCATGCGAAAACGCCATATAGCACTTTGATAAATGACCCCCTTAGCTGGTGGTGTCTGAATATGGACCTTGGGATTTCTATCCATAAGAATTCCACAGTATATTTTGTTTGCTGAAGGATTTTATCATGACTGAATTTATGACAATTTTTATAGATAGTGCCACCTCTCCATCAATAAGATCTGGTCTGTCAGGGCAATATAATTTATACTCTGGTATGATAGTTGGTCCTCCTCTTTCTACCATATCTCTGAAATGCCTATAATGTCTGCGAAACAATGCGACAAGGCGATAGCAAAAGCCAGACGAATGCTGGGCTGCATAGAGAGAGGAATATCGAGTAAGAAAAGGGAAGTGATTATTCCCTTGTACAGGTCCTTGGTGAGGCCTCACCTGGAGTACTGTGTTCAGTTCTGGAGACCGTATCTACAAAAAGACAAAGACAAGATGGAAGCGGTACAGAGAAGGGCGACCAAGAAGGTGGAGGATCTTCATCGCATGACGTACGAGGAGAGATTGAAGAATCTAAATATGTACACCCTGGAGGAAAGGAGGAGCAGAGGTGATATGATACAGACTTTCAGATACTTGAAAGGTTTTAATGATCCAAAGACAACGACAAACCTGTTCCATAGGAAAAAAATCAGCAGAACCAGGGGTCACGATTTGAAGCTCCAGGGAGGAAGATTCAGAACCAATGTCAGGAAGTATTTCTTCACGGAGAGGGTGGTGGACGCCTGGAATGCCCTTCCGGAGGATGTGGTGAAGACCAGAACTGTGAAGGACTTCAAAGGGGCGTGGGATAAACACTGTGGATCCATAAAGTCAAGAGGCCGCCAATGAAGAGTGGGTGACTCGCCAGAATGACGGCTACTGCCTGGAGACAATACCCTTATTCAATAAACATACACATGCTTACTGTGACTCCAACATCGCTCTAAGCTTCAACAGCAAGAGGAAATGTGGAAAAATGGATTTACACTCACAAAGAGGGGAGTAGCTGGCTTGTTACGGCGGTTACTACCCCAAACCAAATAAGCCTGATGCTTCACCTTCAATGCACATACAGCATAGTTCTCTGCTTCAACGGCAGGGGAGAAGAAAAAAAGGGTTCGCACTCACAAAGTGGGGAGTAGCTGGCTTGTTACGGCGGTTACTACCCCAAACCAATTGTGTCCGATACTTCACTTTCGATGCATATCCAGCATGGCTCTCTGCTTCAACAGCATGGGAGAAGACTGATACATCACGCATTTCCAGCATAGCTCCCTGCTTCAACAGCAGGGGAGAAGAAAAACAACCAATAAGGACTGTATAACATAGTCTGGGTAAAACAAATAAGCATGGGTGTAGCTTGCTTATTGCGGCGGTTACTACCCCTACTACCCCTAACTAATCAAGCTAGATATTTCAATGGTGGGGGTGGAAGGGAAATAGAACCAAGAGCTAAGAGAAACAGATAAGTATGAGAGAAAAAAACGTGTGAAGCTTGCTGGGCAGACTGGATGGGCCGTTTGGTCTTCTTCTGCCGTCATTTCTATGTTTCTATGTTTCTATGTAATGTCTATATCTTCGTATAATGGATACATTCTAACCCACCAATATAATTATTCAGACTTCTGGCATTTTCATAGACATTTTAAAGTATGCTTTTCATTTTTACTTTTATTTCTCTGTATTCACAATCTTATTATTATTAAATGATCCTGGCATTGTAGAGTCATTCACATTTGTTGGCTCTTAATCCACATCCGTATGGGCTACTTTGACCTTCAAGGGGATCTGCTCAAACAAATAGTAATGGAACCCATGAGGGAAGATTTGATACTTGACCTGGTGCTCAGTAATCGGGAAAATGTACAGAGAAGTTACTCTAAGATCCACATTTTGAATTGCAAAATATTTACTTTATCAAAATGGGAATGTACCTGGAGGAAGAACTAGAAGACTAGGAGCAAATGGGTGAGGTGGAACATCAGTGCTACTATCTCTATGCTAGAAAAGCAAACAAAAGTAAGAGAAAAAAAGTGATCTGGTTGTCAAAGAAAGCAAAAAGAACAGCATTCAAGAAGTACAAAAGATCCCAAAAAGAGAAAGACATGGAAGAATATTTAGTGAAAATAAAGGAGAAAAAGAGAGAAATCAAGAAGAAAAGTTTGCCAAAGAAGCAAAGCAAGGTGACAAAATATTTTTCAGATATATCAAAGAAAGGAGGACAGCCCAAAGTAGTACAGCGAAACTGAAAGGTAACAAAGAGCAATGTATGGAAAAAGATGAGAAAACAGCAGAAAACAAATACTTCAGTTCAATGTTCACTAAAGAAGACAGAGATGGGTTATCACTGGTCGACAAAACCTTGGATGGCAGTAGATGTAACCCAGTTTAAAGAAGAGAATGTATGGGAAGGGCTAGGAAAACTGAAAGTGGACAAGGCCATGGGGCTAAAAGAGGTACATCCCCGGGTATTAATGTAGCTCAGAGATGTGCTGGCGGGTCCATTGAAAGACCTACTCAATAGATCCCAGGGAACGGGAGAGGTGCCACAAGAATAGAGAAGAGCGGTAATGGTCCTACTTCAGAAAGAAGGTTGAAAACTGCAGGCCGATTAGCTTCACCTCAGTGGTGGGAAAATTAATGGAGACTGCTAAATGAAAGGATAGTAAACAATCTTCAGTTTGGTGGGTTGCTGCCCCCTAGGCTTTCTATTATCTGAAAGACTAAATAATTGATTCATATCTACCCATTTTTGACCTCTCATGATTTTAAAGACCTCTATCATATACCCCCTCAGCTGTCTCTTCTCCAAGCTGAACAGCCCTAACCTATTTAGACTTTACTCATAGGGGAGCTATTCCATCCTCATTATCATTTTGGTTGCCCTTCTCTTCTCCAGTGCAACTATATTATTTTTTGAGATGTGGTGACCAGAATTGTACAAAGAACTCAAGGTACAGTCTCACCATGGAGCAATACAGAGGCATTATGGCATTTTCCATTGTGTTAACCATTCCCTTCTTAATAATTCCTAATAGGGATGTGAATCGTTTTTTGACGATTTAAAATATCGTCCGATATATTTTAAATCGTCAAAAAATCGTTAGGGCCACGATACAATACCAATTCCCCCGATTTATCGTTAAAAAATTGTAAATCGGGGGAAGGGGGAGGGCAGGAAAACCGGCACACTAAAACCCCCTAAAACCCACCCCCGACCCTTTAAATTAAATCCCCCACCCTCCCGAACCCCCCCCCCAATGCTTTAAATTACCTGGGGATCCGGCGGTGGTCCAGAACGGCGGCGGTCCGGAACGGCCCCCTCAATAGAATCGTGTTGTCTTCAGCCGGCGCCATTTTTCAAAATGGCTGCCGCAAAATGGCGGCGGCCATAGACAAAAACGATTCGACGGAGGAGGTCGTTCCGGACCCCCGCTGGACTTTTGGCAAGTCTTGTGGGGGTCAGGAGGCCCCCCCAAGCTGGCCAAAAGTTTCCTGGGAGTCCAGCGGGGTTCCGGGAGCGATTTCTTGCCGCAAATCGTTTTCATACGGAAAATGGTGCCGGCAGGAGATTGACTGCAGGAGGTCGTTCAGCGGGGGTTCCGGACCGCCGCTGAACGACCTCCTGCACTCGATCTCCTGCCGGTGCCATTTTCCGTACGAAAACGATTCACGGCAAGAAATCGCTCCCGGAACCCCGCTGAACTCCCAGGAAACTTTTGGCCAGCTTGGGGGGGCCTCCTGACCCCCACAAGACTTGCCAAAAGTCCAGCGGGGGTCCGGAACGACCTCCTCCGTCGAATCGTTTTTGTCTATGGCCGCCGCCATTTTGCGGCGGCCATTTTGAAAAATGGCGCCGGCTGAAGACAACACGATTCTATTGAGGGGGCCGTTCCGGACCGCCGCCGTTCTGGACCACCGCCGGATCCCCAGGTAATTTAAAGCATTTGGGGGGGGTTCGGGAGGGTGGGGGATTTAATTTAAAGGGTCGGGGTTGGGTTTTAGGGGGGTTTAGTGTGCCGGCTCACGATTTTAACGATTTTTCACGATAGTTTACACACCCAAACGGCAACAATACGATTCCCTCCCCCTCCCAGCCGAAATCGATCGTTAAGACGATCGAGGACACGATTCACATCTCTAATTCCTAACATTCTGTTTGCTTATTTTGACTGCTACAGCACACTGAGCCAACAATTTTAATGTATTATCCACTATAATGTCTAGATCTTTTTCCTGGGTGGTAACTCCTAATATGGAACCTAACATCGTGTAACTACAGCAAGCATGAGATATTTTTCCCTGTGCAACACCTTACACTTGTCCACATTAAATTTCATCTGCCATTTGGACACCTAATTGCAAGGTGCTCCTGCAATTTATCACAATCAGCTTGTGATTTAACTACTATGAATAATTTTGTATCATCTGCAAATTTGATTACCTGACATCTTGTGTGACATGTCAAAAAGTGTTTCACTGCACTTTCACTGCTTTCTATTACAAATGATATTTGCAATAGGGTCTAAGGGCCTATGAGCACCACAACAAAGCAATGCAATAAGGCGATAGCCAAAGCTAGAAGAATGCTGGGCTGCATAAAGAGACTAATAACTAGCAGGGAAAAAAAACATCATAAATCTCACGTGCAGGTCATTGGTGAGGCTCCACCTGGAGTACTGTGTTCAGTTCTGGACCCTATGTCTAAAAAAGGATAAGAAAAAACAGAGATGGTCCAGAGAATGGAGACCAAAATGGTGTAGAGTTTATATTGGAAGACTTATGAGGAGAGGCTGAAGAATCTAAATATGTATACCTGGAAGAGAGGAGGTGCAGGGGAGATATGATACAGACCTTCAGATACCTGAAAGGTTTTAATGATGCACGATCTTCCAACCTTTTCCATTGGAAGGAAACTGTAGAACTAGGTCATGAAATGAAACTCCAGGGTGAAGACCCAGAACCAACATCAGTAAATACTTTTTCACAGAGGGGGTAGTAGATGCCTGGAATGCCCTTTCGGAAGAGGTAGTGAGGATGAAAATAGTAAACAAATTAAAAAGGGCATGGGATAAACACTGTGAATCCCTAAAGACTAGAGGCTGGAATTGAAGAAAAGGGCGCATTGGGATAACCTGCATGAAGCAGTAGTTACTACCTTTAATAGATGACATGGGGCTTACTAGCCTTATCCAATTAGCCTTGTTGGTTGCAACATCACTCTCTGCTTCGATGGCTGGGTCCTGACTTTTACGGTCTGGGGTACTGATATGCAGACATTAGGGACAAAGCACAAGGCTGCATCTACAGCCAAGTTCAAATGCAAAGCACATTCAAGCAGCATTGTCTGAATTATCATGACGGCTGCTCACCCTGTAAACTCATTGCTAGCAGTAATTTAGTAATAGGATTGACAGTTGCATGGTTTGGATTGTAAATATTGCTACCCTTAACATAAGGCTTGGGGTAACCTGCACAGAGTAGCAATTACTACCTTTAACAGAAGGCACTGGGATTGCTACCTTAATCAATTAGCCTTGATGCTAGTGATTCATCTGCAACATCATTCTCTGCTTCAATGGCAGGGAGAAAAAGCAAGTTTGCTTACCATAAACTGTGCTTTCCATAGATAGCAGGATGAATTAGCCATACTATATGGGAGTGCCCCCTGGCAGCCCAAGACGGGAGCTTCTCTTAGAAGGTAAATAGCTTTGCTCCTGCATGCCTGTACTTGCATCATCTCAGTTGCTTAGAAAGCACAGAAAGCAGAGTAGAAAAGGAAGATAAAAAGCAAGCAGAGGACAGAGACTGTCCAGGGAGGAGGGTGGGGATGCATGGTTAATTCATCTTGCTACTTACTGAAAATACTGTTTACTTAAGCAAACTTGCTTTTTTTCCTGCAGATAAGCAGGCTGAATTAGTCATACTTTCTGGGAGTCCCCAGCTAGGGAGATGATGCACAATAGAACTTTCAATCATATAATGCTTGGTATAAATGGTGGACAGTCTTAAGAGTTAGTGGCATGATGTAGTATCTCCTGCCCCGTGGATACATCAGAACTGGCATGTTGCTGGACACAGTGATGAGACATGAAGGTATGCAGCGATGACTATGTAGCAACTCTGCAAATGTCCTGAATTAGCCCCTGTCAAAGGTGGGCAATCGAAGCAGCTATAGCTCTCAGCTGATGCGTTTTGACTCTTGAAGCTAAACACTCTGATCTGGTAGAATAACAGAAGTGGATGCATTGAGTCAACCAGTTCACTAGTGTTCATTTAGTTACTGGTAATCCAGGAGCATTTGTATTGAAGGAAAGAAAGAGCTGGAAATGTCTTTCCAGTGTGTTAGTCCTCTGTTTAAAGTAAGCTAATGCTCTTTTTCAATCCAGTGTTTGCAGTAGGGCTTCCTGACTGGATGCATGTAGTCTAGGGAAAAAGTTGGCAACGTTATGGGGCGGATTTTAAGAGCCCTGCTCGCCGGTGCGCCTGTGTTCAATAGGCCTACCGGTGCGCGCAGAGCCCCGGGACTCACATAAGTCCCAGGGTTTTTCGAGGGGAGCGTGTCGGGGGCGTGTCGGGGGCGGGGCCGATCGGCACGGCGTTTTGGGGGCGGGACATGGCATTTTGGGGCGGGCCCGGGGGCGTGGTTTCGGCCCGGGGCGGTCCGGGGGCATGGCCGCGCCCTCCGGAACCGCCCCCAGGTCGCGTCCCAGCGCGCTAGTGGCCCGCTGGCGCGCGGGGATTTACTTCTCTCTCCAGGAGGCGTAAATCCCCCAACAAAGGTAGGGGGGGGGTCTAGATAGGGCCGGGGGGGTGGATTAGATAGAGGAAGGGAGGGGAAGGTGAGGGGAGGGCGAAAGGGAATTCCCTCCGAGGCCGCTCCGATTTCGGAGCGGCCTCGGAGGGAACGGAGGTAGGCTGCGCGGCTCGGCGCGTGCCGGCTACACGAAATCGGCAGCCTTGCGCACGCCGATCCAGGATTTTAGCGGATACGCGCGGCTACGCGCGTATCTACTAAAATCCCGCGTACTTTTGTTGGCGCCTGGAGCGCCAACAAAAGTACGCCAATGCGCCGTTTTTGAAAATCCACCCCTATGGTTTGATTCAAATGAAAAACTGAAACTACCTTCAGAAGGAAAGGATGGATGGGTCCGTAGGGTGACCTTGTCATGATGGAAATGTAGGTAAGGAGAGTAGTGAACTAGTGCTTGAAGCTCTCTTACTCATCATACTGAAGTTATTGTTACTAGGAATAATACCTTCCATGTGAGAAACTTCAATGAGGATGTTTGCATTGGCTCAAAAGGTGGGAGCATCAGTGTCTTCAAAACTACATTCAAGTTCCAAGGTACGGCTGGATATAAATTTGGAGGGCAGATTCTCAAGGCACCCCTCATGAAACGAGATATGAGGAGGTGCGTGGATATGGAGGCTCCTTGAACAGAAGGATGGTATTCTGATATGGTGCTGAGGTGTACTCTGATAGATGAAATTGCTAGTCCAGAGACGTATAGTGCGTGTAGATATTTAAGTACCTGTTGTTGTGAGGATTGAAAGGGGTCGAGCGAGACCTACAGAGACCAGTGGCGGTATCTGTACCATTTAGCAGCATAGTTCTTTCTCGTGGACGGTCTTCTTGAGGAAATGAGAATGTCTTGAATCTCCGTTGGGATAGGAAGATGACTCAGTATTTCCTTTTCAATCTCCATGCTGACAGATGAAGGGAGTCTTGCATGGGATGAAGCAACATTCCCTCCTCCTGCATTAAGAGGCCCATCCTGTTTGGAAGAAGGAATAGCTATTGTATGGAAATGTGCATGAGGTAGGCATACCATGGCTGCCTGGGCCACGCTAATGCTATGAGAATGAGATCTAACTCTTCTGTGATGCATTTCAGGATCACCCAAGCAATGAGCAGGCTGATGGGAACATGTATAACAGGTTCTCTGCCCAATTGAGCAAGAAAGCATCCTGAGCAACCCTCAGTGACAAACAGATCTATGTGGGGTGTTCCCCATCTCCAGAATATGGAGGACATCACATCTGGATGTAGTTCCCACTCATGAAGATGGAAGATTCTGATGAGTTGGTTGGCTTCCATGTTTTTTATTCCTGGCAGATAGGTCATCTACAGCTGTTTCGAGTGAGCTAGTGGTCATTTTAATGTCAGTACTGATTCCCTGCATAGAATATTGGAACCAGACCCACCTTCCTTTTTTATGTAGAACATGGCCACTTGATTGTCCATGCACACTGTTTTGTGTCAAAGAAGGTGTGAGATGGCGGTTGACATATCATATGGCCCACAGTTGTACTAGGTTGATCTGAAACTTTTTTTGGGGGGGAGGGGGACCAAAGACCTTGTGTTTTGAGATGTAAGACATGTGCACCCAATCCTTTGTGGAGGCATCCATGGTTAATACTATCTGATGAGGCGGAATCCAGAAAGGTGTGTCAAATTGTAGAATACCGGGTCTTAGCCATCAGTCAATGTCCAAAATCATTGGTTGAGTCAGGTTCACCATTTCGACATGGGATGGAAGCATTGTGACCACATGAATTTGAGACCCCATTGCAAATGGTGCATGTGAAGATGTGTGTGAGCAACCACATTCATTGATGCCTTCATGTGTCCCAACATGGTAAGAATTCGAAGAACTGTGGGATGTGAAAGGCGCTTTAACTTTGAGGCCAGAGTCTGAAAGATACAAATTCTGTCTTCCAGAAGAAAGACTTTGCACAATCGAGTGTTTATGAACAAGCCTATAAATTGCAGGGTCTGAGAAGGTTCGAGATGAGCCTTCTCATAATTTATGATGAAGCCTAGATTCTCCAAGCACGTTATAGCGTGAAGTTGGTGAGCACAGATCAGCTCTGGATTCAGGGCTATAAGTAGCCAATCATCCAGATAGGGAAAAAGCTTTATCCCTTCTTTCTGAAGGTGAGCAATAGCTACTGCTAGACATTTACTGCTAGACAAGTCCAAGTTCAAGGTCCTTGTTATTATGTAACTTTTTGCTTTTCTGCTTTTGTCTCCTCTAATCATAAAAAGTTGTTCCTTATGTTATGTTATGTTATACTGATCTACCCCTGTTCGATGTAAACCGACCTGATATGGTATTCAACCTTGAAGGTCGGTATAGAAAAATGTTAAATAAATAAATAAATAAATAAATAAATTTAGTGAATACCCTGGGTGCTGAAGACAGACCAAATGGCAGGACTTTGCACTGGTAGTGGTGGGTGCTGACTTGAAAACAAAGGTAGTGTCAGGAAGAACGGTACATTGGTATGAGAGCATAGGCATCCTTGAGATCTAATGAGCACATCCAGTTGTTGGATTACAGAAAGAGTAAAATGGTTTTCAGAGAAATCATCTTCAACTTCTCTCATCGAATGTATTGATTCAGTGCTCGGAGGTCTAGAATCTGATGCAACCTCCACCTTTCTTGGGAATGAGTAAGTATTGGGAATAAAATCCCTAGAGCTGCCAATGATGAGGCAGTACTTGAATCACCTGTTGATGAAGTAGCAATCAAGCTTCCTGAAGGAGGAGGGGAACTTCTCCTTTCACTCGTGATGGTGGTGTAAGGTGTGGTAATGCAGGAATAGAATAAAAGTTTAGACAGTAACTATTTTGGATGATGTTGAGGACCCAATGATCTGATGTGATCTGACCCCATGCATGAACAAAGGAAGCAAGGAGCCCACCTACCATTCCTTGTAGCTGTGGCCGGGTTAGGTTCAAAAAGATTGTTGGGGATTTTGGCCAGTAGTATGCGCCAGCTTTGGTGCATGTTGGGAGTGACCTCAGCCTCAAGACTGGGTCTGCTGCTGCTGCAATCTCTGTGTCTGGTAGGGAGGAGGACTGTACGATTAAAATGGCCTGTAGTTGTGCCTGGGATAGAAGGGCTTCTGATATGCTGGGTAATATGGCTTCGCCAATATCTGGTCAGTTGGTGACATGAGGGAGGATACTGCCACACTCTGCTCTTTGAGCTGTGATACCATGTCTTGAAGTTTTTCTTTGAAAAGGCTGTCTTCTTTGCATGGAAGGTCTGCAAATGTTTCATGGATGTCCTTGCAAATTGCGCTTGCTCGAAGCCAGGCTATCTTTCTGGCCGCGATCGCTGCCACTGAAGTGAGAGCCGATGTGTCAAACTCTTCAGAGATTGTGTGGAGTAGATGTCGCAATCCCACTTCCATGTCAGATATATCTTGTCTCTGCAGCATGGTCTCTGCAGCATGATCCCTGTCTGACTTCAGATTTTGAAGACATTCATATAGATACTATGTTACATAAAATTGATGCTGCTGGATTTTAGTATTGAGCATTGCACCCTGGAACACCTTTTTCCCAAAGTCATCCAAATATTGGCCATCTCACCTTGGAGGGGTGTTGAATTAGAGCCTGGTCTTTCTGGCTTGCTTCATTGAAGCTTCCACTACTAGAGACTAGGGGTGTGCATTCGTTTTGAACGCATATGTAAAACGCAACTTATATTTTTAAAAGAGAAAAAAAAGGTTTGATGCGCAACGCATCGCGACTTCCAACTTATTCAACATAGCTATGTTGAATACGTTGAACCTAAATAAACACTTAAACCCCCCACCCTCCTGACCCCCCCAAGACTTACCAAAACTCCCTGGTGGTCCAGCGGGGAGTCAGGAAGCCATCCCTGCACTCCTTTGCGATTTCCTCATGGCGCCGATAGCCTGTGTCACAGGGGCTGCCGGTGTCATTGGTCAGCCCCGGTCACATGGTCACCGGCGCCATCTTGTGCTCCTACCACGTGACAGGTAGGTCATGTGGCAGGAGGTCGCTCCGGGACCCCCTTTGGACCGAACCGGAACTTTTGGCCAGCTTGGGGGGGGGGTCAGGAAGCCCCCCCAAGCTGGCCAAAAGTTCCGGTTCGGTCCAACGGGGGTCCTGGAGCGGAGGAGCATGTGACGCCATAGCGGAGTAGCAAGTGACGCCGGAGCGGAGTGACACCGGCGTCACGTGCTCCTCCGTGCCTCCGCTCCGGGACCCCCGTTGGACCCAACCGGAACTTTTGGCCAGCTTGGGGGGGGGGGTCAGGAGGCCCCCCTAAGCTGGCCAAAAGTTCCGGTTGGGTCCAGCGGGGCTCCCGGAGCGACCTCCTGCCACATGACCTACCTGTCACGTGGTAGGAGCACAAGATGGCGCCGGTGACCATGTGACAGGGGCTGACCAATAGCACGGGCAGCCCCTGTGACACAGGCTATTGGTGCCATGAGGAAATTGCAAAGGAGTGCAGGGATGGCTTTCTGACTCCCCGCTGGACCACCAGGGAGTTTTGGTAAGTCTTGGGGGGGGGGGGATTAAGGAGGGTGGGGGGGGTTTAAATTTTTATTTAGGGAACCGGGAAAAGTATGGACAGATCCTCAACTTATGGAATTCTCCATAAGTCCATATTGAACGAAATCAACACCCCACGAAAACTTATCAACGATTCAACGAACACTTTTTGTCTGCACATCCCTACTAGAGACTCATGTGGTAATTGGACTGGACCATAATACACTGATTTCTGCATCTTGAACCTTAAGTCCATTTTTTGAGAAGTGGGGGGAACTGAGAATGGAAATTCCCATATCTTATTTATCACTTCATCTAGGACCGAATATGAAGACAGAGCCGTTGGTTCCATGGGTACATTGAATATCTTCAGTAGACCGTGTACCTCTGCCCTAGGGTCTGGCAGTTTTTTGGTCTCCAGGTTCAAGATGGTGCCTACCTTTTCTGTGAATCTGGAGTATAAGAAATCCTTCAGGGGTGATGATGGTTCTAGTAGCTCCTCCAGAGGATCTGATGGTATACCTGTCAAAGATCCTGGGGAGGGTGGAGAGGAATACACTGGCTCTTGGCTTGGTCCTGAGGCCGGGGGGCTCAGCTCCACTACCATTTCCTCATCCTCTGATGCTACACAGGGTGGAGAAGATGTAGTGGAGTGCTTCAAGTCCCCTGCAATTGGGTTAGAAGGGGACTGTGGATTCTGAGTAGACACTAACATGTTGAAGAAGGTGACCCAATTCCTAACAAATCTAAGTCCTTTTCCCTAGACCTTCATCTCATCCACACATGAACCTGCCTCTGGGACCCCTGCATGGAGCAGGGAGTATTTCTGAGAATACAGTCCAGGATGTTCTGCATTTCAATTTCCTATATTACAGGCTATATTTAGCCTCCAAAATTTGAATCAAACAGTTACCAACAAGGGCTCTGAACTTGGTGGTTGATGAAACAGATAAGTATGGGAAAATAAGTGTGGGAGCTTGCTGGGCAGACTGGGTGTGCCGATTGGTCTTTTTCTGCCATCATTTCTATGTTTCTATGTAAAACGTCCATCTTACATATACCATGACAGCCAGTTCCTCCCTGAAATATCTGAAATATTATTTATTTATTTATTTTATTTTAAATCTTTTCTATACCGTCGTTTGGAGGAGACCGTCACAACGGTTTACATCAAGGCACATAAAATTAATGATACTGGTGGCAAGTGAGATCTGATGTTGTTGGACAAATGATCCTCATGCCCATCATCCACCCAGCTATCTACATTCATAAGGACTGAATCACCAACTGCAATGGCTATCCTAACCCTTCCCTCTTGGGCACACATCCCTGGAGGCACATCTTTCGTGCCAGAGGTAAAAGCATAATCTGGATGGCAAGCCTTAGCTACAAGCTTAGTTTCTGCCATACCAAAGTGATAGACTCTTTCGAGGAGACCTTGCTTCTCCAATGCAGCACAAGAGCTGCTAGACTGCTGCTCTAGGTTCCGAGGAAATGGAAGCAGTGGCTCCGCCAATGCGGTCGGCTAATCCCTGCACTGTCGCCATCAGAGAGTGGAGGCAAGTTTGCTGCTGTTGCAGCCTCTGGGCTATACCCGGGATGGCTTTCAAGCCTGCAAGATCCGCCAGATCCATGGCCTGCAAACTGTTACATTTGTGGACCCTTGGGCCGGCTGAGACGGTGGATGGAATACTGTGGGAACCCACAGGAAATGTCACAGCTGGGAGGCGGCGCTGAAGAAGCTCTGGATAATACTTCACCACTGGAAGCCCGAGATCCCCCCAGGAGGAGCCCATAGGGACCCAGGCCTCTTGGATTTAGGCGGGACCCTATGCAACCAAGGATCCGGGCAGCGTCCAGAGAAATGGAAGAAGAGGACGGCTGGGCCCAGGATGCCAGAGAGTCTTTGCCTTCGGAAGCCCGCGGCTCCCCCGGGAAGAGCCCGTGAGAGCCCGAGCTGCTGGGTCTTAGAAGAATCCTCTGGGCTTGCGAGTACCGGATACCTGCAGTGGTGGAAGAAACCAAAGTCGGAGACCAGGAGTGGAGCCGGGTCAGAAGCCAGAAGTCAGAGATCCAAACCAAAGCCAGGGACGGAAGCTGAAGACGAGTCAGGAGACAAAGCCGGGTCAGAAACCAGAAGTCAGAAGACAAACCAAAACCAGGGGCAGAAGCTGAAGATGTAGTCAGGGAATGGAGCCAGGTCAGAAGCCAGAAGTCAGCAGAGAAGAACCAACGTCCAGACGCAGCAACTGGAGATTCAGGGAACCTGAGGGAACCTCGTTGCAAGGCAATGAAGGAGTCCAGGTGCAGGGTTTAAATACCCTGATGGTGTCTGACGTCATCCATGGCAGGGTTGAGGTTTTCCCGTGCTGGCCCCTTTAAGAGGGACTCCTCCTTGCGCGCTTGCATCTAGGGGGCGGGGACAGCCACAACGGATCGTCGGCGTCTCTCCCGAGGAAGGAGAGACGCGCTAGGAGTCCTGCAGGCCTGAGGAGGCCCCGAAATGGCCCGGGCTGTCACCAAGGTAGGTGGAGGGACCGGGACACAGCCCGGGACCGCAACAATTATAACACTTGGAAACAAATGCTAACCTTTATTAGCTCACAGAATTAATCCAAAGTCTATTTTGCTAAAACAAACACAATCATAACACTGTTAAACAAATGATAACCTTAAAACACACAATTTATATGGCTGTTGTGCTTGGAGGTGTGTGGGCCTGCCCCGTGAACTGCCGCACTTACTTCCAGCCCCGAGCCTGAAGCAACACCCTCCGATGCAGAGGTAGGCCCCCAAATGGAGGTGCGGCAGGCTGCTGCACTCAGCATGCACCTGCTGCTGCTGCTCTTCCTGGACCCCCACAAGGCATACACACGTGCCCGATGCACATTCATTTAAAGGGCCCATGGAGGGAAAAGGCCTGTGGCGCCCATTAATGATCTCATTACCACAGGTCTAATAAAAGCCACTGCAGCTCTTCCTTGCCTCGGCATTAGGTCCACCACTGCGAAATAAACAAAGTTGCCTCAGCATTCCAGCCTGTGTTCCTGGTCTTCGTCTTCATCAGATCAAATCTTGTAGACAGTCTTCAGTTCTTCATTGTCTTTCGTGTCTTGCCTCCTCATCTCCCTGCCTGCCTACCCATCCTGCCTTCCCTAAGATGGAACTTTGGTTCTGACTTTGGCCTGTTGATATTTGATTATGCTTGAAATCCACCTGCCACTGACCCCTGGCTGACTTATGACCAGGTCCCAACAATGCCTGCCTTGACCCCCCCTCCCTCCAATTATGCCTGAACCTCATCTGCCTCAGATCCTGGCCTGTGACATGACCATTTCCATTGATATCCAGCTCATCAGCAGTGGGCCCTGCTAAGACTTGCAGTAGTCCTGGTACTGAGGGCTCAACCTAAGGGGAAAGAGAGCTGGTATAGGTGAAGCTCCAGTTGGGCATCTGTTACAGCCAGCTCCACCAGCTGATGGTTGAGTCCTGCAGGGCTCCTCTCTGCAGAGTGTGCCAATTTTATCTGGATCCAAAGGTCCATACCCGCAACAACTGCCAGTAACAGTTTAACCCTCCAATAAATTTTTGGTTAAGATTATATTGTTGTGTTTCGGCAAGTCCAACTTACCACCATTTGATGAATGTTCTGCTCTCAGCACTCCCTAAGAAAGACCCATACTTTATATATTTGCCACCTTTCCACTTAAGAGTAGCCTATCATTAGGATATGGTTTGTCTATGTATGGCTGAAGAGGAAATGAAAACTGATGGCTTTGGGAGAAGTGAAGGCTTAGATTGGCAGTAGTGATTATGTGAGGTAAACTGCACACCGGTTGTCAAATTGACAATGGTGAAATCTGGAATATATAAGTTAGATATACTTACTCTTGGCCATCTTGTGCCTCTTGCACATCTACTGCAGCCATTTCCTCCCTTTGCACTGGAGCTCCCAGACCTTTTTTTCAGTTGAAATAGAAATATAGTCAGATCTGGAATTAGTAAAATGATGGAGCACAAGGGCCATACAGTATTATATGCATAGGGTTTGTATCACCTAACTCCACACCCCCACAGGTATTACACTTTCCTGGCCTTTTAGACAGCTGTGGATTCTGAGTGCTTTTCATGTGCTGATTGAAGCTGATTTACATTTGGGGATGAATAGATGCTCCCCAAGTTTACCTGATTACTAACTGTTTATGGACTTTTCCTCCATGAACTTGTCCAAACATTTTCTAAATCCAGATACTCTAACTACATTTAACACATCATGCAAGAATGAATGAAAGAGCTACTAGTAAATTGAGTGAAAAAATATTCTCTATGAATTGTATTAAATGTGCTACTTAGTAAACTCATGGAGTGTCCCCTTGTCCTCTCATTTTTTGAAAAAGGAAACAGCAGATTTGCATCTACTATTCCACTCCACTGATGATTTTTTTTAGACCTCTGTCATATTTTCCCTTAGCTGTCTCTTCTCCAGCCTAAAGACCTCTAATCAATTTAGCCTTTCTTCACAGAAGAAAGAAGACAGATGCCTGAAGTCTCTAAGGCCTGAACTTTGACTTCTATGCCTGGGCCTGACCCTGTCCCAGGCCTAGACCTCTAGGCCAAGGCTCAGGCATCGGGACCCAACCTTTGGATGGGGACCTGGCCTGTGGACTGGGCTCCAACATTAGGAACTGGATCCATGCTCTGCCCTAAGCTGAGACCCAGGCATCATGATGCGGCTTCTGGATAGGACCCTGGCATTGGGCCTGGTCTTGCACTTTGGCCTAGGCCTAAGTTCAAGCATCAGGCCTGGGCTTGGCTGTGTGGATAGATCCCCAATAGATCAAGTAAGTGGAGGTCATGAAATTTCATGACCCCCATCAAAATATTTTGTGATTGGTCATAGGCCCAAGACCCCAGTTTTGTGCTCGGGCATAGGCCACAGCCTCTGCTTTGTGCCTCGGCCTATTCCCTAGGTGATGCCCCAACTTTATGCCTAAGCAAAAGGGATGACTTTTCTCTCTTTTTGGTTCAAATGAATTAAACAAATAGAATTTGTTTATTTCGGGGGCCCTCTCTCTTCACATCCCTATTGACTAGATCTTCCATATTTTCTTTGGCTATTAGCTCTTCAATAGCTTCTGATACAGGGAATTACAGATCAGATTCTTCCTCAGAATCAGTTGGTAAAAATAGTGCCTCCATTATCTCAGAAGCAGTAATCGTAAAGGAGTATACTGCTGGCACTTCTGCTGCCGCTCTCTTTCACCAGCTTCTATGGTTCTTTCACCTTTTGTCCTTGCTTGAAAATAGCAAGAGGAGCAGGCAGTGGTGGCAAATTCCCAATTTAAATTTCTTCTGGCTTGAGATGGCTTCCACTGCTGGCTTTCTATGATTAAAAATGTCCCATATAAGTTCAAGGAGAGGACTACTTTTTTTTCATACTATTAGCACTGCTTATACTTCTCACAGTCTGGACTAACTGCAGCAACACCCAATCCTCTACCTCTGCCATTCCTTCCTCTGTTCTTTCCTGAGAGCAGCATGATGGAATTTATTCATACTGTACTGGTATTCACAGAACTATTCTAGTACTGAACAGGTGTGTCTGTCACACACACTCTAGTTCACAAACAAGAATTACCTCAGAGCCAAGAATGCTGGCAAGGCTGTGCTCATCTTCACTTCAATCTGTCTGCAGATAACTTCATTGCACTGCACTGTACCATACCTTTCTGTATCTGACAAAGACACAAAAATCACTGACATTGCTTCAATCTCCACTCCCTCCTACCCTGCTCGCAGTGAACACAGAATCAGTTCTATTGCCTCTGAATTTCTTTCACAGTAAATAAGATCACTGATTGCAGCAAAGATCAGAAAAACTCTTTACCAATGCCAATGCCTCTGTAAAGGAGTATATGTTAGACCCTTTTTAAAAGTCTAGGACCAGGCATTTAGCCTTGTCCATTTAAGCCCTACAAGGGAATCTTGGTTGCAGGGTACTTTCCCTGGGGAGATAGATAAAAAGGCAGGTCTAGAGAGAACAGACTGCAGACAAGAGCTATACTAAAAGTACTTATCTGCAACCTGCTGCATTTCTGTTTCACGCATTGCCGAGCTAAGCAGGCTTTTGATCATTTAATTTGCCTGAAAATAATAAACTCTGTAGAATAACCAAAATTCAGCCTACTTTGTCCTGCAGCAATTTAAAGACCTCTCTCGCTGTGCTACAACCTCCTTTTAGTAAGCTTTGCTTTAACTCTCAGAGAGCTTATGAAAAGAGATCCTCCTCTGTAAAATGCAAAAGAGAAAATGGAGTTTCTCTGTACATGCTTAGACTTTTCAGAAGGAGGATATCAGCATCACTTGATTCAAATGACAGCTACAGGCTAGTTGGAAGATGCTTCAAAGTGATTTGTCTTTCATCCGGTCTCCTTGAAATTTGTTCCACCTTGCATCCAACAAGGCTGCTAAGTCACACAGGCATGAGTAGGTTGCTATATTACCAATTAGTCTCTGACTATATCTGTGGTTTGTTCAGTACAGCCTTAGACTTGAATAGTCCTTAGACTTAAATGAGAAATATAAACACATTAAATTAAAAATGTTCTTTACATTTGTGGGCTTTCTCCATTCATTTTGGGTGTCCACAAATGAAATGAAAATGATCTAATTTGTTGCATATTACCCATTCATTTCAAATGAATGCACATCCCTACTCCAGAAATCAAAAAGATTTTGGGTGAGCTGAGCACATTGATATTAGCAGGTTAAGAATGAAGTAGTCATTTAAATTATTCTCCTATTTCTTCAAGGTTTAAAATAGTTTACCTAATCTGTAACAATACTACTATATTCATTAGTCAAATTTAGACAGAAAATTATGTTTCTATCAGTAGAATCATAATCTCTTTCTTAATAATTTCTTCCTGATTTGCGTAAAAACTGACAAACTGGAGAATATTTTTCATTTGTGTACAAAAGCCAAGAAAAATGCAGTTTACAGAGAGAAAAAAATCTCTAAAGCAATTCAACAAGACAGAATTCTTTGTGATGATTAAATGATTTTTGTATGTCTATATGCCAAGCCTACACTATTTACTTGTAGGTGTCCAACATATCAACAATTGGACCAGTATGTCCAAATAGAAGCCAGAATTTTAGACCACCCACTTATTTGGCTGTCTAACTTTAGAAGCCTAATTGTGGTTGCATATGTTAGGTTAGGTCTTTGGAAGAATCTCAAGCATCTAAACCAGACATTTTCCTATTTTAGACATCTAACAAGCACACCCAGCTATGAAAATTTTATCTTTCTCAAAATATTGACTCTTGTTATATAAAGATTTTTGCCTTACTCCCCTAGCTAATATACAAGTTGCTTCTACTTCTGCCTAATGTGCATTGTGGTATGATGCACAGCATGTCAAATTTTCAATTGACAAATATTTTTACAAATAGTTATGAAACTGGTAAATGTGCTTAAGCTGACAAGAATTTTTCGCAATATATGGAAAATGCTGAACATCTTCACTATTTTGCTGAGTTAAGAAACAATTTAAAAATTAGGCAGAGTTTGCAATTAAGGCAAAATAAGTGGATTTTACATTCTTCTATCTATTTTAGGGAAAATTTCCCATTAATTTCTATCTTGAAGAAGGTTGTGGACATAAAGACAATTTTTTTTCCCACAGCTGTAAATATACATATGATAGGGGTTGAGGGTACTTTGCAAGTAATTTTTCAGTATTTTACAAATGATTTTGCACTTACATGAGCCACTGAAGAAAAGCTGGGACAGGTAACAATTTGAGTGAATGTTTAAATGACAATAATGGCACTTTAAGATTGATAACCTCCAAATATTTGCAGCAAGCCATCAGTTTTACCTACATGTCTAAAAAACAATGCTAATCTAGTGATTCTAAGATAATGGCTATGGTTTGATAAGATATTCTTTTTAGTGATGCAGAATTATGTACAGAATGATGCACATGGTTTTTCCCTGGATAATCATGTAAGACAGAGTTGTCAACTCACTCCATTTTTTTAGGACAGTCTAATCCACTTATGGTTTCATCCCATATCTGAATTTATAGCCCTGCTTTTGCTAGGAAAATCAATAGGAATATCAGAACTATAAGCTGATGCATACAGTGGAGAAACTAACAGGGCTAGATCAGCCTGACTAGAAGAAATAGTTTAGCTGTAACCACAAATTATTTGTAAAATGACCATGGATTGCTAACTATTTTAAACACCTAGCAGTTTATCTATCTAACATTTCCAGAGTAGACTGCACCCATCTTTCATCCAAATTCAATATAAAATTAGCTTTTTTTAAATTTGTTATGCAGTGATAACGCATCATATTATATTTCATTTGTCTTTAATAACACAGATTGCTGCTTATGGTAATTAAGAGATCAATATTTAGTTGATTCGTGAGAGGGAAAGTTACTTGAGTAGCTTTACCAATATAGTCAGCAGGATGTACCTATATAAATGTTCAACTAAATGCATCTCGCTAAAATTACAAAGGTATATTTTCCCCAGGTAACTTTAGGACAGGTAGAGGTTGGTATTCAAAGGGTTTGTCTGGAGAAAAAAGAAAATTTCATAATTTCTCCCTTTCTAGAAAATTTATGTTTGGATATCTTACTACCCACATAAACCTCCTCCATGAAGCTTGGAGTTCAAGTTCTATTACTCGTATCTTTTATGGCAGGAACCGAGAAGTATTCACACATTGAACACTACAATTGAAAGGGTGAGGGATAAATTGGAATACATAATAAATATATAATTGAATTTAATTTAAACATTTTAAAAATTGTATCCAACCTTTTGAAAGGATGCTCAAGACAGTTTACAGCATTATTAAAATTCATGTAAAATTCAAGCGGTGGGAATCCTGTGTGGAGAGTGTTCCCTTGGAGCATTGGAGCTGCTCAGTAGGGGAGATGGAACCTCTCTATTTGTTCTATAGTGACAGATTGCTGCATGACATCCAGCAAGTTGCTGTTGCTTCCACCCTCCCAAATCTATGCTAGGTTAACAAGACTAGCCTCTCTTGCACCATGCCTAGATCATACATATGTAGCCTATTTACTGTCCCTGCGCAAAGTTCACTGGAACATACCAGAGTAGCCTGCAATTGGGTGTTATTCTTGGTGCAATCAATATCTTAGCCATCATTAAGAGTTTCTCCCTTGAATTTGTTGCTTAAGTCTGCCTTTCCATACTTTCTGTGTTTTGCAGTATTGTCATCTGCAGCACAGGAGGTAAACCATATACCAAGGCATGATTGCTATTCTTCCACTTTGCTGTTCTATTCATGTTTTTTTTTCAGTCCCTTTAATCTTGATAAATGCTTATTTGATATACATCTGATGTGTGTTGAAGATTCAAGTGGTGTCCATCTGTCACTTAGTATTTTTTTTAACCAACCAAGCCAAACTGATATAAAAGCACATTTTTTGTAGCTAGTGGCTTCTTTAGAAAAAAAATATATAGCCCAGCAGATTATTTTAAAAAGCATACTGAAAGAACTGTATTTCATGAGAAATTCTCACCTTCTTACATTGCCAGAATTTAGCAGCTGTGGCTATAGCAGTCATTGTAGGGTATCAGGAAGTAGAAATATGATACAGGAAAGAATAGCTAAACATGATAAATTATACCGTCTGATACAGTGTAGGCTAGAGACTACCAGATATTATTATCTTTATTACAAAAAGATGTACAATCAGCTAAAATTAAGCTTTGTCATGTAATAATTTGTGTGCAATCATTTTTTTTCTATACATCCTTTTGTAAAAGTACAAAGATTCTGCATAAAAAAAAACATGTACCATCTCTCATGTGTAGAAAAGAAGTCCAAAGACTTTAAAGTACTTAACATAATCCATCCAGTGACAATAGGCCATGGAGTAAACATGAGGCCAATATTGAAATGATACTTAGTGAGGAAAATGGCCTCAGAACATAGCCAGATAGCCGCTGACTATCTGGCTATGTTCTGTGGCCACCACTTAGCCAGATAAGTCACTTATCCAGATATGTAGATAAGCAATCATCAATGGGTGGGGAATGGATTAGGATGGTGTTACTTATCCAGTCAACAGGATAAGTGCCAACATTCGGCCTTAACATGTTAAGTTAATTGGATAAGTTAGACTTGCCATAGAGCTGGTCTAACTTAGCCAGGTTTAACTTATCCGGCTAAGCAGAGACTTATACATGGATATTCAACAGCATAGCATGCTTCTCAATATTCCATTTAAGTTAATTGGATAAGTCTTATCTAGTTAACTTAAATACAAGTTTATTTTGAATATTGGGACCAATGTTGATACCCAAAGGCTACATCTCCCCAAAAACCAACCAGGACAGCTCTGGAAAGTTGGTGGTGGTCAGATATCATCTAGAAAGGTGACAAGGAGAATACAAGAAGCAGATGAAGTAAGCATGATCTAGTGGTATCAGGCCATGGAGTAACCAGATTTGTACCTTTAGAACATAATTCCCCAGAAACTAATTGGGTTGGAGCTTGCAGATTGATATAGGCTGGTACCATCCATCAAGAGGACCTTGGAGGCTAGATGTTCAATTACTAGCCTGATATAGTTTAAGTAGCCATTTAGATTATTACAAAGTTTGGTTGTAATATATGGGGCTGGGGAAAGAGGATAAATGTTGGATTAAGTATGAATAAACAATTTTTCATCTGCCTAGGATGATAGAGAGCCAAACAGGCAGATAACAAAAACTGACTTTCATGAGGAACGTTATGCTAGAAATGCTCAAGCTCCTATGGCTGGCACCTGGGATATATCCTTCATAGTGTAGCTAGGAGTAAATGGGTACACTGCATGGGCCAATTGCTCTTTTCCTGCCATCATCTAAGATGTAACAGTGTTAACTGCTGGATTGTCATTCTTCAGGTGCTTCAGCTTTATGACTGATAAACCCCACACATTAGATGAATCTCAACCAAGAACAAAACAATTTCAGATACTCCAAACATATGTACAGTTTATTCTTCCATTCCCCTTATATGCATCATTTTAGTTCTGACAGAGAACATTCAGCAGGTCAGCATGCATTAGCAGTATACCAAAATAAATAAATACAGCTTCAGTTCTCCTTCCTGCTCTCTCCCGTTCCCGCAGATAAAAAAACATCAATAATGCAGAACACGCCCTCAAGCTAAAAATATAATAACCACCTTAACCTTTATAAACAAAATTATTTCAAATGCCAATAAATAAAGGATGTTAAATTATGCAATTAGATGTACATATTTGGCTTCTTTATTTTATAATTCTAGCAAGTAAATTAGGACATCATCACTGTCATGATGATATTGTATATTTAGAGAGCAATTTTTGAACTTCCTATATTAGAATAAGCCTGTGAGGTACTTTTATACCTGTTGATGTTGCTTGAATTTTCAATGTGAAAGTACACCGACATGTTCAATTTGAAGCCTGCCTGGATTTTGTGTGGGTACCTTTTGTATGGAAAGAAACATGGGTAGATTTGAAAATGCAATGTACATGCATAATTTTCCTCCCCCAACCAAAACACACCCCTTGGGAATGTCTCCTCACAATGTGGCTAACATTATTTATATTGTTCCACAATGTGCGTACTCTTAGCTACGTTAACTTAGGGCTTTTTTTTTTAAGATTTAGCGTTAGTTAAATGTATATGTGGTACCCCTTTAAATGCCCTTTTCTGCAGACCTCTGTACTTGCTTCTTTGCTGCCTTGGGCCATACAACAATGGGTTCTCTGCATAGCTATAATCTTTGCACTGCCATCCCTGGCCTGCCTTTGGGAATGACAGACCCCATGTTTTGGCACAGTGGCAAGATAGATACTAGCATACTGATGGACCTAACTTCATATTCACTGTAGGCTGCGAGTCACTGCCCAAATTTTAACTACATCTATTGGGGGGGGGGGGGGGGGGGGGGGAGAAGAGCAGGGAAAGGGGATAATATATCTGCTTAGCACTACCATGAATACTGACTACTAATAAAAACATTTTTAGTATCCTGCTGTAAATATCTGCAAAATCTACCGGAAATAAATCCAATCTACTGGGAATGCAACCTGATATATGAAGTGCCTATTTGCTGTTACTTTGTGTTTCCTGCCATCATGGGTTCAATTTAACACTTGCATAACTCCTTTAAAATGGACACATCAGGAGGAACTTACTGGGAGAGACCTCTCCTAGAGAGAGGTTTTGGTTGGGACTAGAACGAGTTTTGTCTCCCTTCAACAACGCTATCGGAGGAAATCCACTTCCTGGTCCTGGCTCCGCCCCCCGACATGTCACCGTCGGGGGACGGATTGGTTTGCCTTTAAATTTCAAGTGGCTACGGCGCTGCACCGGAGGAACTTACTGGGAGAGACCTCTCCTAGAGAGAGGTTTTGGTTGGGACTAGAGCGAGTTTTGTCTCCCTTCAACAACGCTATCGGAGGAAATCCACTTCCTGGTCCTGGCTCCGCCCCCTGTGATGTCACCGTCGGGGGACGGATTGGTTTGCCTTTAAATTTCAAGTGGCTACGGCGCGCAGCCGTCAGTGCACAGCCTAAGCCGCACGCCAAAGTGGCGCGCCCCTTCTTGAAGAATTTTTTCTGAAATGTTATTACTTATATATGGGCAGGAAGAGGAAAGTAAAAGTTTGGACTTCATCGCCTGGAGTTTCATTGAGGGGGCCAATGGACAGACATGTTGAAAGAGGGGTAAGTCAAGCAATACGAAGGAATATCTCAGATATTTCTTTTTCATCAGGATCTCCTGAAGTCCAAAGACCACAGCAGTTAAATCAACCAAATCTTGAAGAGTCTGATATTACATCTCAGACTTTGAATAGTTCAGATAAAGGTAATATTCATCCTATAAAAGTAATATCAGATTTGGATATAAATTTGGATCAATTGGACCCAGGCTTGATGGAAGCAGCCGGGGGATCCATTGTTCCAGAGAACATTACCTTACGAGATGTTTGGATGGCATTAGATAGTCTACAGAAAATAATGACTAATTCAATTGAACAAAATAGAATTACTACTGCTGAATTTAAAAATGTTATAGAGATGCACAGTAATCGTTTATTACAATTAGAAGAACAAAGTAAAAATTTTACTACACAAATAGATGTGCTCAAAGAAGTAAATAGTTCCTATATAAAAAATGGATTAGTAATCCATAGGCAGTTGGAAAATCTTGAGAATCAAAATCGAGTTCGCAATTTGAGGTTATTAAATTTTCCAGAAACAAGATTAATATCTGCTATGGAATTACTGAAAAAATATTTTGGTGAGGTATTGTCTATTGATTCAATTGATGAGGCCAGTATATCAAAAATATATTATATCCCAAAATCAAGATTGAATACTCAAGCGGGTTTAGAGGATATGGAAGTTGTACAACACTCACCAAATTTAACTTCATTCTTAGAAGCTTCTCAAGATGACATATCACAGAGATCTACTTTGTTAGTGACATTTTGTAGAGAACGAGATAAGAATCAAGTATTAAAAAAATATTTTGAAAAAAAGGACTAAAATTTTTGGGGTCAAAAGATTCAGATATTTCCTGATGTGTCCAGGGCAACTCAATTGAGACGTAAACAATTCCTGACATTAAAGTCTAGAGTGTTAGCCCTTGGGGCAACATTCTATTTAAAATATCCGTGTAAGTGCTCTGTGACACATCAGAAAAATAAATTTATCTTCCAAGATCCCTCCCACTTAGAGTCATTCTTAGTGGATAAAGAAATGGTTGAGAAATGAACTGCAAAAATTTTTTCTCTCCTTAAATCTGTAAAGTTGAATACAGTTTACCTATGTTTATTACTTGATAAAACTTCCCGTAATATGGACTAAATATGCTTAATTGAGTGAGTATTATGAAGGAATAATTGTCATATGTTGATTATGTTTTTATAGCATATTTTGCCTGTTTTTTTTTTCAATGTAAAATTGTTTAAAGAACTTAATAAAATATAAATAAAAAAAAATGGACACATCAAAAGATCAATTTACAGATAATTAACAGGAATATCAAGGAACTCAGAGATATATTGTTACAAGTAAAGGACCGCCATAATAAGCAACATGGTGTTGATCATTCACACAATTTTCCTGACCTTCAATGATGGATAATTGAGCAAATAAAACCTTCAGCAAGACAATAGGACTGCCAGTCAATGTTACATTTCTGAGAGTAATTCTAGATATTTACATTGAATGACTACTGTTATACCCAGTGGTCTCAATTCTGAGACTGAATGGTATTCACTGATTTATGTTTTTTATGATGGATTGCTATGATGCCATTTTTACTAAATTACTGATTGGGTAGTATCCCTTTCCTCAAAAAACAGGTAGAGGTGATATAATGAAATGTTTTTCACTTCCAGGGTCATTATTGAACTTGGTGCTAAGTAGGGATGTGAATCGGGCTTCGGACGATTGAAAATATCGTCGATATTTTCAAAATCGTCAGAAATCGGGGGCTCCTCCAAAACGATAGGAAAACCCCACAATATTGATTGTGGGGGTTCTCTTATCTTTTTGGGAGAGGGCGGGAAAAACGGCACACAAAAATAACCCCTAAACCCACCCTGACCCTTTAAAACAAACCCCTTTGCTTCCCCCACCCTCCTCACCCCCCCCAAAAAAAACATTTTACAGGTACCTGGTGGTCCAGTGGGGGTCCCGGGAGCGATCTCCCACTCCCGGGCTGTCGGCTGCCACTAATCAAAATGGCGCCGATGGCCCTTTGCCCTTACCATGTGACAGGGTATCCGTGCCATTGACTGGCCCCTGTCACATGGAGGGAGCACTGGATGGCCAGCGTCAGATGGCACGGATACCCTGTCACATGGTAAGGGCAAAGGGCCATCGGCGCCATTAGTGGCAGCCGACAGCCCGAGAGCGGGAGATCGCTCCCGGGACCCCCACTGGACCACCAGGTACCTGTAAAATGTTTTTGGAGGGGTTGGGAGGATGGGGGAAGCAAAGGAATTAGTTGTAAAGGGTCGGGTGGGTTTTTTGTTTATCAGCTCGGGCGCAGCCAATAAACAAAACCACGATTGGGTCCAATGGAAAAAACCCCACATGTGAATCGGAACCGGAATCCGAACCGATTCTGGTTCCGATTCACATCTCTAGTGCTAAGTGCTTTAGTGGAAGGTGAAAATGGTGGATTATACAGCCTTGCTACTTGGTGTTCTATATAATGGATTAATACTAATACTTGAATGTTTGTCTCTTTTATTGTTTTTGATAATCTCCTGCTGCAGATATCTGAAACATGGCCCATAACTGGATTTTTTGGATCATAATTTTGGGACTTTGATATTATAGTTTGAATGATCCTTAAAAGAACTTCACACAAAATGCATTCTTAAATAATTTATTATTTGCAAATACCTAAAAAAAACCCTTTAAAACATTTTTTCAAAGGATTTGGACCAATTATTAAATATGAAGTGAGGAAAATCTGATGACCAGTAATGCTTATTATGACATTCCTTTACTTGTAACACTATATGTTTGCCATCCTTGTTATTCCTGTTGGTTTCCTTTAAAATTGACTCATTCCTTCTCCATACCATAACAGGGAATGAGTACATTTTTTAAAGGAACACATTTATGAAAAAATCTAAGGAAAGAGAAGGAGAAATGAGTGGAGAAGGAGGGTAAAGAACATAATTCAAACTATGAGACAAGCAGAATATTTAGAGAATTTAGCAATAAGAGAAAAGTAATTAGTAGATTTGGTAAAAAGAAGGCCAGATGTTTGCCAGTATGGTGATAAAGGCGAGTGGGATCACAAAAACAAATTGAATAGGCATGAAAGGAAACTCTAAACCCATTGGTTTGGACTGAAGCTCGGGCAAGGCTTTGTGATAAGAATGTTTGAATATTATATGTAGTTTCGGAATACCAGTTTGCTCTCACTTTTGAAGAGTGTGTTACTTAAGATTTATGTAAAGTTTTTTGTGCTTTCTTTCTAGATTATGAATACTCTGATGTATGGAATAATACTCTTTAACTATGCACCTATTTTTCAATATATTTTTAAAAGGTTAGATATTTGCAGCATTATTATTTATAGAGATTAATGGGATAACCATGACTATGGATAGGATTTGTTTGACTTAGTGACAATAAGTGGGCAGAGGGAAGTGAAAATGTTGGCAAGAGTAGAATTTAACTAGGAAATAGCACTGGAAGTACTGGAGAAATGAATGTACTAGGGTTTGGTAGGCTGGAAGTAATGATACTTGCACATTTATGATTATCAAAGCTTCACAAAGAAAGGTGAATCTGAGGAGAGGAGAAAGAAGAAGGTGATAAAGAACTGAGATGTACTTTAAAGAGAATTGTGAGGTGATCTGAAAGGGGAAAGGAATAAGTGAAGCAAGTGCAAGTGAATAAGATTTAAAGAATATTAAGTTAAAGTTGTGACCAGAAAGCTGGATAAAGAAATGGGGTATTGAGAAAACCCAAAAGAAAATCAAGAGGTCAGTATCGCCTAGGCAAAACTAGGTGAGACCGTACAAGAAGATCATTAACATACTGAAGTATCTTAACTCCTGGGGATAACTGTATCAGTTGAAGTAGAATACATGAAACTATAAATACTAGGGATGTGAATCGTTTTTTGACGATTTAAAATATCGTCCGATATATTTTAAATCGTCAAAAATTGTTAGAGGCGATATTTAATAGGAATTCCCCCGATTTATCGTCAAAAATCGTAAATCGGGGGAAGGGGGAGGGGAAGGGGGAAGGGAAGGGGAGGGCGGGAAAACCGGCACTCTAAAACATCCCTAAAACCCACACCGACCCTTTAAAATAAATCCCCCACCCTCCCGAACCCCCCCAAAATGTCTTAAATTACCTGGGGTCCAGTGGGGGGGTCCCGTTGTGATCTTCCACTCTCGGGCCACAAGTGCGTTGATAGAAAATGGCGCCAGCGCCATTTTGGTTCCTGTCCCCGACGTCACGAGCGTAGAAGATTGCTCCTGGACCCCCGCTGGACCCCCAGGGACTTTTGGCCAGCTTGGGGGGGCCTCCTGACCCCCACAAGACTTGCCAAAAGTCCAGCGCGCCGGTAGGCCTATGTAAAATAGGCTCACCAGCGCGCAGGGCCCTGCTCGCCTAAATCCGCCCGGATTTGGGCGGATTTAGGCGAGCAGGGCTCTGAAAATACACCCCTATGTGTGACATAGTGAGGGCAAAGGCGGTCAGCGCCATTTTGAGACGCGATCACTTTGCGTCTCAAGACGCGATCACTTTGCGTCTCAAAATGGCGTCGATCGCCTTTGCCCTCACTATGTGTGATAGTTTGTTTATTGGCACAACACTTTCCTAATTGATAGGTAAGCAGTCATCTAAGATGGATACTAGGGATGTGAGTCATGTGATCAATCGTCTTAATGATCGATTTTGGCTGGGGGGGGGAGGGAAATCTGATCGTCATGGTTTTTTTTTGTTAAAAAATCTTAAAATCGTAAATCGGCGGGAAAACCGGCACACCAAAACAACCCTAAAACCCACCCTAACCCCTTAAAACAAATCTCCCACCCTCCCGAACCCCCAAAAATGTTTTAAATTACCTGGGGTCCAGTGGGGGGGTCCCGGCACAATCTCCCGCTCTTGGGCCATGGCTGCGTTAATAGAAATGGCGCCGGTGGCCCTTTGCCCTTACCATATGACAGGGCAAAGGTAGCGCCGGCGCCATTTTGGTTCCTGTCACCCGACGTCACGAGTGCAGGAGATCGCTCTCGGACCCCCGCTGGACCCCCAGGGACTTTTGGCCAGCTTGGGGGGGCCTCCTGACCCCCACAAGACTTGCCAAAAGTCCAGCGGGGGTCCGGGAGCGACCTCCTGCACTCGGGCCATATTGCCAATATTCAAAATGGCACCGGCGCTACTTTTGCCCTCACTATGTCATATGGGTCGTACGCCGGCTGTCCGATGCCAATACTCAAAATGGCAGCAATCGCCTTTGCCCTCACTATATCACACATAGTGAGGGCAAAGGCGATCGGCGCCATTTTGAGATGCAAAGTGATCGCGTCTTGAGACGCAAAGTGATCGCGTCTCGAAATGGCGCCGATCGCCTTTGCCCTAACAATGTGTGACATAGTGTGTGCCAATACTCAAAATGGCACTGATCGCCATTTTGTCATACGGGTCGTATGACATAGTGAGGGCAAAGGTAGCGCCGGCACCATTTTGAATATTGGCAATACGGCCCGAGTGCAGGAGGTCGCTCCCGGACCCCTGCTGGACCTTCGGCAAATCTTGTGGGGGTCAGGAGGCCCCCCCCCAAGCTGGCCAAAAGTCCCTGGGGATCCAGCGGGGGTCCAGGAGCGATCTCCTGCACTCGTGACATCGGGTGACAGGAACCAAAATGGCGCCAGCGCTACCTTTCCCTGTCATATGGTAAGGGCAAAGGGCCACCGGCGCCATTTCTATTAACGCAGCCATGGCCCGAGAGTGGGAGATCGCGCCGGGACCCCCCCACTGGACCCCAGGTAATTTAAAACATTTTGGGGAGGTTCGGGAAGATGGGGGATTTGTTTTAAAGGGTCGGGGTGGGTTTTAGGGTTGTTTTGGTGTTCCCGCCCTTCCCCGATTTACGATTTTTTGACGATAAATCGGGGGAATTGCTATTGTATCGCGGCTCTAACGATTTTTGACGATTTAAAATATATCTGACGATTGTTTTAAATCGTCAAAAAATGATTCACATCGCTAATGGATACCCTGCATCATAATAGACATCTTTTCCCTGCAGGAGCTGTAACTAATGCTGTGGAGATTATACAAGAACCATCTAACAGAAAAAAAAAACCCTCTTAATTGTTACAGCTTTTCGAAAGTACCTTCAGCTGGAAATATCCTCTTACTGGCATGATACTTCTTGCCAGGTAGATCTTCCATGCTTGACAACAGACAGCCCCTTTCCTATCACACACACTCTACGCATTCAAGATCTCCCAAGCAGGAATGGGATCAGGGGTTCCCTTCTCATTATTATTATTTATATATTTTTCTCTTTTTTTCTGTTTTGTTTTGTTTTTTATATCCTAAGCAGGGGTGCACTTCCCATACTTATCCCAGCCTATTTACCTAGGTTGTATTCCCAGGGATTTCACCTCCCTCTAATCCACTGGGCCCGGTATTTTCCCTAAATTCCTTTCCTGGAGCCCTGAATTCATCCACCGGCTGTATCAGGCCTTAATTTTACCTGTAATTCAGAGGAACACACTAGTCTCCATATAATAATGCAAAAATGATAAGTAAGCACATCTCCCTTGAAGGTTTCAATGTTAGTGAAATACAAATGGCACAACACAAAAAGAACAAGGAGAAAAAGGACAAATACCTTCAGGGATCCTGTCCTCTTTTCCTTTCTAATTGAGAAAAGGGCTCTCGGGCTGTGCTGTCCTGCTTCAGATCAGCTAGCATCCTTCCTTCTTCGATTCCCAGAACAATGCACCATCTGTAATGTAAAAGTTATACCAAGGACACAACAACAACAGAGATTGTATGTTTCTCAGAATTAAAAGCCTTTATTCTTATGCGCATAAGGAAGTCGGCTCTCAATGTTGCAGAGTCCGACTTAATCAGGTATCCAACTGACTCCACTTAAATACACTTTCTTCCAAGATGTTATTATAAACAGTTCTTTGATTTAAGATTAAAAGGTGAAAACATTTGCTAAAACTAATATTTTTAGCTGGCCTGGGAATTCTGACCCAACCTTGAAGACATGCATTTTTACAGCTCTTACTGTGCTATAAAGAGATACAGTTATCTAAAAGTGAAACAGTTTCCAGGACCCAGCAATGCCTCCTGGGCTCTCTCTCTGGTACTTTTCCATTGAAAAGATGCCTCTCATAAATTTTATTATCTCACCACCCACTCAACCCACCCTGAGTTGAAAGTGCCTCTCTTATTAGTAGTAGTAGATATATAGAGAATCATGTTGTCCCATTGCAGTTCCCCCTCTATCTCTCGTGTGGCAAAGTAAGATATAGCATGACCTGGTAATTTGTCTAAATTACCAGAGTCTTGTTGTGTCCATTGGTCTCAGATGGCTTTGATCTGCTCTCCCCGCTAGCCTTGGGAAAATGGCTACCGCCATGTCTGCATGCCACTCTCTCTGGCTATGGCAGAGCTAATCGCCATGCTTCTCCTGAGGGCCTCCTAGGGTGCGCATGCACATGCCACCCACGACTTTATCTACGTCATGGCGGGAACCTCGAGGGCATCCCCCTCGAGTGACGTCACACCATCTGGGTATTTAGCCTGCCCTTCGTTTGCTAACAAATCGAGTTAGCAAGGATTGGAATGCCTCCGGTCTGAGCTACTCTGCCGCTTCCGAGCTGCTGCTGGAAGCTCTCTCTGCTCTTCGGGGTATTTCTTCTAACCTGGGTATCCGCTCCTCGGGGGTCCTTTGCTTTATTTCAGGTACTTCTCTGGGACCAGATACTCGCTCCTCGAGGGCCTGCTCTCCCTGCCTTGGTGCCTGCATCCAACTACTTCTGCCTGCTGGGATCTAACTTTGTCAGTCTGTCTTATCTACAGCTCACACTGGGAACCTGCATCTGGAACTCCCTTTACTACCGTGTGCTGTTAACATCTGCCTTTGTGAGTCGTGTCCCCTCTGCCAAGGATCCCTGAACTGCTCTTACTGGATCACCTCACTACTGCCACCTCTGATGGTACCATCCATCTGTATAATAAAAGATGGATCTTCTGTGTTTGCGTGTCTTGAGTCTAGCCTAGTACTGTGGTTCCTCAGGGGGCTCCTCCCCGTGGGCGTGGTCATCTCCGCAGTAACCAAGAATCCACTCCAACACCTCAAAACCTGTTACGATCCTGGAAGTGGACCCCTGTTCCGAGGTAGAGTTAGCGCTACCCCAAAAGGGTACAACCCTTTAGGTCTCTACCGTCGGAGGGCAAGGCCTGAAGATGCAGATGTTGAAAGAAGACTTCACCCTGGAAGCTCATGATTCCCCTAGGAGGAGCCCATAGGAACCCAGCCGCTGGGGCTTAGGAGACTCACCGAAGATTGATTGTAGGTCTGGATGCAGGCACCTCCTGCGGGTCATGGATTCCAGATGGCTGACGCCTCCAGCAGGTCGTAGACAGTCCGAGAATCGAAGAATAGTCAAGAGCCGGTTCAAGGGTCGAAGTCCAGAGAAGGGTCATATGCCGGTCCAGAAGTAAGTCAGGAGAATGGTCCAAAGCCAGTCCAGGATCAAAGCAGGAGAAAGGTCTGAAGCCAATCCGAAGGTCAAAAGTCGTGGAGACAGGAAGCAGGAACAAGACGTGGAATGGAACCAGGAACAAGGAGCACAGGCAAGCTCACTACAGAGCCTCAATACCAGGGGTGGGCAATTCCGGTCCTCAAGAGCTGCAATCCGGTTGGGTTTTCAGGATATCCCTAATGAATTTGCATGAAAAATATTTACATACAACTGAGGCAGAGTACATGCAAATCTCTCTCGTGCATATTCATTAGGGATATCCTGAAAACCCGACCGGTTTGCGGCCCTTGAGGACTGGAATTGCCCATCCCTGCTCAATACCAAGGCAAGGTCTGAGGAGCAGACCTTGCCTTAAATACCTAAGATGAGGGAGGAGTCCCAGGAAGGAGTCACGACACTTCCTGTCGTGACCCCTTTAAATCATATCTTCAGCCGCATGCGTGGCTTTAATTCAGCCAGCAGGGGGAGGAGTTGACCCGGCCGAGCAGAGACCTGCGGCCATCCTCAGTGGTGGCCATGGCCGTGGGGAGAGCATCGGGGGAGACTGCCTGCTCCGGCAGGAGCCTCTGAGCTCACCTGACGCTGTGGGTGAATAGTAGGTCCCGACCGTGGACCACCGTGGCTAGCGGCCATGACAGTCAGCCCCGGCGTTGCTTCTCGTGGCCGACGGCCATAACAGTACCCCCTCCTTTAGCCAGACAAACCTTCTCTAGAAGGCTTGGGTTTACCTGGATGTTCCTGGTGAAAGTTCTTGAGAAGAGTCTTATCCAGGATGTTCTTAGCAGGCTTCCAAGAATTCTCCTCAGGTCCAAATCCTTCCCACGCTAGGAGGTATTCCCATGTGTTACCTCGTTTCCGGACATCTAGTACTTCACGCACTTGATATATATTATCCTCCTCCGCCCTGAACTGATGTGCTTCAGGAACCTTCTGAGTAGGCCAGGTGAGGACCAAGGGCTTCAAAAGAGATGTGTGGAAGAAATTGTGGATCTTTAAGGTGGCCAACAGACCAAGTTGATAAGTCACGGGGCCTAGTTGTCGAAGAACCAAAAAGGGTCCAATATAACGAGGAGCTAATCGCATGGATGGAACTCTCAGGTGGATGTGCTGGGTGCTCAGCCATACTTTTTCACCCGGACGGAACCGGGGGGCTGGTCGACGCTGCCTATCGGCAAAGTGTTTGGTGTTTAGAGCCGCTTTCCGTAGCATCTGCTGACTATGGATCCATAACCGTCTTAATTGTCTAGCCGTGAACTGGGCTGCTGGGGATGGCAAGTTAATGGCAAAGGCAAGGGTGGCCTGGGTTGCCGTCCAAATATGATTTGAAAAGGTGAAGCCCCCATAGAAGTACAGGCGTGAGAGTTATGGAAAAATTCAGCACAAGAGAGAAGAGTTGCCCAGTCATCGTGACGAGAATTGACATATATTCACAGAAATTGTTTAAATGTACGATTTATATGTTCAGCCTGTCCATTGGCTTGCGGGTGAAATGCGGTAGTAAAGTCCAAGGAGATGTGAAATTTTTTGCAGAGATTATGCCAGTAATGTTCTGTGAACTGAGAACCACGGTCGGAAACAATGTGCTGTGGCAGACTGTGAAGTCGGAAGATATGGAGCATAAATAGTTGTGCCATCAGAGGAGCAGATGGGAGGGAGGGTAGTGGGGTAAAGTGGGCCATTTTAGAAAACTGATCCACCATTACCCATATTACTGTGTTGCCCTCCGAGGGCGGAAGGTCCACAATGAAATCTGTGGAGATGTGTGTCCAAGGCTTCGAGGGTGCCAGCAATGGTTATAACAGTCCTTGCATTTTTCCAGTAGGAATCGTATTTTGGGCACAGGTTGGACAGGAAGCCACATATGCTTTTATGTCCTTGCACATTCCAGGCCACCAATAGTACTGTTGTAGAAGTGTCTGAGTCCGGGCTCGCCCTGGGTGCCCTGCTAGCTGAGAATCATGCCCCCAGACCAACATCTTATTACGTAGTCTCTTGGGTACCACTGTTTTACCAGGTGGAAGCATGATGGTTGCAGCTAGGGTGATGCAGGCCCGATCTATAATATGCTGAATGGGTTCCTCTATATCATCAGTGGAAAACGATCGGGATAAGGCATCAGCCTTAACATTCTTGCTGGCTGGGCGATATCGCAGTTTGAAGTGAAAATGTGTAAAAAAAAGAATGCCCAAATAGCTTGGCGCAGGTTCAAACGTTGAGCCTGCTGTAGATACACCAAATTCTTGTGATCCGTATATACCGTTATACGGTACTGAGCTCCCTCCAGCCATTGCCGCCATTCTTCAAAAGCAAGTTTTATGGCAAGCAATTCTTTGTCCCCGATGGAGTAGTTACATTCTGCTGATGAAAATGTCTTAGAAAAATAGGAGCAAGGATGAGAGATCCCCGATATTTTTTTCTGGCTTAACACCACACCTACTCCTTCAGCAGAAGCGTTCACCTCCACAATAAATGGACATTTAGGATCGGGATGTCGAAGACAGGGTTGTTGGAGAAAAGAGCTTTTAAGTGCTTGAAAAGCCTGTTCAGCCTCAATAGGCCATTCCTTGATATTTGTCCCTTTACGGGTAAGAGCAGTAAGAGGTGCAGCCAGTTTGGAAAAGTTCTTGATAAAACTACTATAGTAGTTTGCAAATCCAAGGAAACGCTGAAGTGCTCGTAATCCTTTTGGCTGGGGCCACTCTTGGATACATTTTAATTTGGAAAGATCCATCTGGAAACCATGTTTGGAAATAATATACCCCAAAAAGGGCAAGGATTCCTGTTCAAAGATGCATTTTTCCATTTTGGCATATAAATGATTCTCTCTTAAGCGTTGTAACACCTGAACAACATGTTGCCGATGTGTCTGTGAATTAGAAGAAAAAATCAAAATGTCATCGAGGTAGACCACTACGCACACATAAAGTAGATCTCGGAATATTTCATTAATGAGATGCTGAAATACTGCAGGAGCATTAGTCAATCCGAAAGGCATAACAAGATATTCATAATGACCATCTCTGGTGTTAAAAGTGGTCTTCCATTCATCACCCTCCCGAATCCTGATTAAATTATATACTCCACGAAGATCCAATTTAGAGAACACTCTGGCTCCCTGAAGGCAGTCAAAGAGTTCCGCTATCTGTGGTAGTGGGTATCGATCCTTGATGGTGATTGCATTAAGTCCACGGTAATCAATACAAGGGCATAATGTACAGTCCTTTTTTCCAACAAAGAAAAACCCAGCCCCTGCTGGGGATTTGGATCGTTGAATGAATCCCTTCTGTAGATTGTCTCGGATATATTCATTCATGGCACGAGTTTCTAAGGCGGATAGCAGATAGACCCTACCACGCAGTGGGGTAGTCCCGGAACCAAATTAACGGTACAATCAAACAATGAAGCTTGTAATTGGAAATGCATACTGCATTGATCGAGGAATCCTTGGCATAAACGAGGTTTACCAGCATAACGTGGAGGAATAGGCAAAGGAATCATAGAACGGGTATTACCCTGTCCCACAGATGGTAGTGGTAAGGATGGAGAAGCTGTCTGAACCACCATAATAGAATCCAGATGAGCGTTGAGTCGTTCCAGGGATGCTGCCATAGATTCTAGGATCTGTTGTTGCTCCATGACATTCTGGGCCAGTCCAGAGATGGCCTGACGAGCTGAAGCCTCTGCTGGGTCCATGGCCTTGGTATTCAGTTACGATCTTGGAAGTGGATCCCTGTTCCGAAGTAGAGTTAGTGCTACCCCAAAAGGGTACAACCATTTAGGTCTCTACCATTGGAGGGCAAGGCCTGAAGATGCAGATGTTGAAAGAAGACTTCACCCTGGAAGTTCGTGATTCCCCTAGGAGAAGCCCGTAGGAACCCAGCCACTGGGACTTAGGAGACTCACTGAAGACTGATTGTAGGTCTGGATGCAGGCGCCTCCTGCGGGTCGTGGATTCCAGATGGCTGATGCCTCCAGCAGGTCGTAGACAGTCCGGGAGTCAAAGAATATTCAAGAGCCAGTCCAAGGGTCGAAGTCCAGAGAAGGGTCATATGCCGGTCCAGAAGTAAGTCAGGAGAATGGTCCAAAGCCAGTCCAGGATCAAAGCAGGAGAAAGGTCCGAAGCCAGTCCGAAGGACAAAAGCTGTGGAGACAGGAAGCAGGAACAAGACGTGGAACAGAACCAGGAACACGGAGCACAAACAAGCTCCCTCCAGAGCCTCAATACCAAGACAAGGTCTGAGGAGCAGAGGTCTGAGGTCTGAGGAGCAGACCTTGCCTTAAATACCTAAGATGAGGGAGGAGTCCCGGGAAGGAGCCACGACACTTCCTATCGTGGCCCGTTTAAATCATATCTTCAGCCGCACGCGCGGCTTTAATTCAGCCTGCAGGGGGAGGAGTTGACCCAGCTGAGCAGAGACCTGCGGCTGTCCTCAGCAGTGGCCATGGCCACGGGGAGAGTGTCGGGGGAGGCTGCCTGCTCCGGCAGGAGCCTCTGAGCTCACCCGACACTGTGGGTGAGTAGTAGATGCCGATCGCGGACCGCCGCAGCCAGCGGCCATGACAGTCGGCCCCGGTCGCGGCTTCCCGTGGTCGACGGCCTTAACAAAACCATAACAAGTCTTTGGTCTAAATCCAGAGAGTTCCCAGGTATGCTCATCTCCCTGTAAAGAGGCCAGGGGTATCAAAGGACAGATAAAAAGATTTGTCTGGCTAAAAGCAGGTTTTACCTGCATAAATCTAGCCAACTGAAATTTACCAATGCTACCAGGATAAATTTGTATGGGTAGCCCACATAAATTTGCTAAACAAGAAAAGGGTTAGCAAGAGGCATTCCAGAGGTGAGTTTTAAATTTAGCCAGTAGTTTGATATAGAAATACAAAAACATGACAGCAGAATAAAACCATACAGGCTATCTAGTCTGTTCTTTTATAAATCCATACTAGTCTTTCAGAGATTCCCCTATCTGGGAACTCTCCAGATTGGCCCGGAGACTCCGGAATTCTGAAAGAATTACCGGGTCTCCTTGCCAATACCGGACATCTCCGGCTGCTGCAGCAAAACCCATCTGATTGGACCCGGAAAGAAGAAAGGAACGTCATTGGTCTTGCGCAGCTGAAAAAGGAGGAACTCGACAGTGATTTCTACCATCTCCAGACCTTTTTAACTCTTAACTTTGCTTCCTCGTGACACCAGCTGCTCCTGCACAGCCTGTATCCTATAGCCAGGCACTTGCCCTCCCCATCCTGTTTGCCTTGGCCACTCGACATTGCAATTTCCTGCCTGTGAATCAAACGAGGAGTAAGAATCAGTGTCCACTTCCACAGTACAGGAGAAGAAGGAAGAGGCTGATGCTGCTCCAGGAGCCTAGGTCTGCTGTTGCTAGTGTGTTTTGAAAGGGGGAGGGGGGGGAGAGAATGAATGAGCATGTCTGTGAGAGTGAGTGAGTGTGTATTTGTGTAGGAAGAAGAGATCGGAGAGTGTATGTAGGTGAGTAGGAGAGCTGAGTGCAAGTGATCATGGGTGTGAAAGTGGGTGGGCATGTGTGTATGGAAGAGGGAGAGATGTCAGTGAGTGAGTGTGTGTGTGTTGGTGGGAGAATGGCAGAAGTAAAGGTATAAATGGACATGTGAGAGTGAAAGAGAATGAGCAGGGAAAGTAAGTGTGAACATGTAAGAGTGTTTATTAGGGATGTGAATCGTTTTAGGACGATTAAAATTATCGTCCGATAATTTTAATATCGTCTTAAACCGTTATGGAACACAATACAATAGAGATTCTAACGATTTATCGTTATAAATCGTTAGAATCGTGAGCCGGCACACTAAAACCCCCTAAAACCCACCCCCGACCCTTTAAATTAAATCCCCCACCTTCCCGAACCCCCCCCAAATGACTTAAATAACCTGCGGGTCCAGCGGCGGTCCGGAACGGCAGCGGTCCGGAACGGGCTCCTGCTCCTGAATCTTGTTGTCTTCAGCCGGCACCATTTTCCAAAATGGCGCCGAAAAATGGCGGCGGCCATAGACGAACACGATTGGACGGCAGGAGGTCCTTCTGGACCCCCGCTGGACTTTTGGCAAGTCTCGTGGGGGTCAGGAGGCCCCCCACAAGCTGGCCAAAAGTTCCTGGAGGTCCAGCGGGGGTCAGGGAGCGATTTCCCGCCGCGAATCGTTTTCGTACGGAAAATGGCGCCGGCAGGAGATCGACTGCAGGAGGTTGTTCAGCGAGGCGCCGGAACCCTCGCTGAACGACCTCCTGCAGTCGATCTCCTGCCGGCGCCATTTTCCGTACGAAAACGATTCGCGGCGGGAAATCGCTCCCTGACCCCCGCTGGACCTCCAGGAACTTTTGGCCAGCTTGTGGGGGGCCTCCTGACCCCCACTGAGACTTGCCAAAAGTCCAGCGGGGGTCCGGAAGGACCTCCTGCCGTCCAATCGTGTTCGTCTATGGCCGCCGCCATTTTTCGGCGCCATTTTGGAAAATGGCAGCCGGCTGAAGACAACAAGATTCAGGAGCAGGAGCCCGTTCCGGACCGCTGCCGTTCCGGACCGCCGCTGGACCCGCAGGTTATTTAAGTCATTTGGGGGGGGTTCGGGAGGGTGGGGGATTTAATTTAAAGGGTCGGGGGTGGGTTTTAGGGGGTTTTAATGTGCCGGTTTTGCGATTTTTAGATTTTTAGATTTGTCACGATTTTTCACGATATTTTACCCCCCCAAACGGCAACAATACGATTCCCTCCCCCTCCCAGCCGAAATCGATCGTTAAGACGATCGAGGACACGATTCACATCCCTAGTGTTTATGAGAGCAAATTTGTGAGCATCCGATCCCACTGTGCAGTTGCCCTCCCCCCCTCCCCCCCTCCCCGCTAAGCTCAGGGTGACTGGAAGTCAAAAGTTCCCAGGTATGGAGATTCCCCTGTGCTTATCCCATGCTTTATAGAATTCAGATAGCATCAGTGTCTCCACCCCTCCCCCAGGCCTAGGCTATGGCTGTGGCACCAAGCCTCGGGACAGGCCTAGGCCTCAGCAACAGGATGAGGCCTGGGCCTAGGCTTAGGTGACAGGACCTAGCCTCAGGCCTGTCCACAGTGCGGGGCCTAGGTCTTAATAAAGGGACTATGCCTCAGGGTGGGCCTAGTGCTGGACCTGGGCCTTGATGATGCACCAGGCCTATGGCCAGGCCCCAGCAATGTGACCAGGCCCTGAACTGGGCCCTGGCTCCAGGCTGAGGCCCTGAAGCACTGAAGGAACTTTTTTATTTAAGTACAGGAATATGAATATACCTCAATATTTTGGGGTATATTTGTAGGACGTTAATATTCCATTCAGAACAAACCAAAAATGGCTGTATTGATTGCATTTTACACATATGTTTTAAATAAATGCATATCCCTATTTTGCAGTTACATGTTACCTTTCCTCTCTTATCTCCCCTGTGTCCCTTCTTGGGATGTCCATTTGCTGGGCAAGCTGCTCCAATCTATACTCTTATCATCCATTGGTAACTTCAAACTCTGTAAATTCTGACTTGGGGCATCATTAAACTGAAATGGCCTTTCTGAGTTGGTGCATCTTGATTCATCTTTGATCTTATTCAAGTCAGGCTTAATGAATCTCTTTGAGATTGCTTTTAAATCCAAAATCTGTGACTCTTCTTGAAGTTGACCTTTCATGTTAAACATGTTTTACTGTAACACATGAGTGATTATTTAATGTTTGTCGTGTGTATGTGTGTGTGTGCCTGCTATGTGTGCCTGCTAGTGGCAAGCATAAATGTTTGAGGTAAAAATGTGCACATCGGGCATACTTTTTTTTTTTTGCATCAGGGAAAATAGCTAATCATGAAAGGACTTGAACAGGTTAATGTAAATCAGTTTACATTACAAATAGCTTCATCAACATGAATTTACATGTGATGAGCACTATTTACATGTGATGAGCACTATTACCTATGCACTTTATTGAAGGCACATTTTTGATGTGCTAACCCCCATTTTGCATCTGGGGTTATGGACGCGTGTGCAAAATGTGCATCCAATCGCATGTTAATCCATGCGCTGCGGCCAATGCACAGTATTACATTGGCCTGTTTGTGACAAAAACTGTTAAGAAGTAGGCCCCTGTATATAATGCCATATATATTGGAGAGCTGACTGCTGGGGTGGTATCGCTGATGGGAGACTGGAGCAGAAGTGATAGAGGCAACCTTCAGGAAGCAGCCGAAAACTGATTTACATTAACCTGTTCAAGTCCTTTCATGATTTTGTAGACCTCTATCATATCTCCCCTCAGTCATCTCTTCTCCAAACTGAACGGCCCTAACTTCTTTAGCTTTTCCTCATAGGTGAGCCATTCCATGCCCCTTATCATTTTGGTTGCCCTTCTCTGCACTTTCTCCAGTGAGACTTTATCTTTTTGGAGATGTAGCTACCAGAATTGGACACCGTATTCAAGGTGCAGTCTCATCATGGAGTGATACAGAGGCATTATGACATCCTCCGTTTTATTCTATTTGCTTTTATGATTGCCAAAGCACACTAGGCCGATGATTTCAATGTATTATCCATTATGATGCTAGATCTCTTTCCTTGGTGGTAACTCCTAAGATAGAACTTAACATTGTGTAACTACAGCAAGGGTTACTTTTCCCTATATGCATCACCTTGCACTTGTCCACATTAAATTTCTTCTGTCATTCGGAAGCCCAGTTTCTCAAGGTCTTCCTGCAATTTATCACAATCTGCTTGAGATTTAACTACTCTGCATAATTTTGTGTCATCCACAAATTTGATTATCTCACTCGTTGGAGCCCTTACCAGATCATTTATAAATATATTAAAAAGTGCCAGTCCAAATACAGATCCCTGAGGCACTCCATTGTTTACCTTTTTCCTCTGTGAAGACAGACAATTTAATCCTAGTCTCTGTTTCCTGGCTTTTAACCAGTTTGCAATCCACAAAAGGATATTGCTTCCTATCCCATGACTTTTTAGTTTTCTTAAAGCTTCTCATTGGGAACTTTGTCAAATGCCTTCTGAAAATTCAAATGCAGTACATTTATTGGTTCACCTTTATCTATATGTTTATTAACCCCCTTCAGCAGATTTGTGAAGAAAGGCTTCCCTTGGGTAAATCCATGCTGACTATGTCCCATTAAACTATGTCTATCTATATGTTCTGTGATTTTAACCTTTACAATAGTTTCCATGACTTTTCCCGGCACTGTAGTCAGGGTCACCGGTCTATAGTTCCCATATCATCCTGGAGCCTTTTTTAAATATGGGAGTTACATTGCCCACCCTCCGACCTCAGGTACAATGGACGATAATAATGATAGCTTACAAATTCCTAGTAATATGTCATTGTTTAGTAGGGATGTGAATCGTTTTCCATATCGTCTTAACGATAGAAATCGTGTGGCAGGGCAAGAAAATCGTCTTAGGCACGATTTTTTAGTTAAAAAATCGTTAAAAATCGTTTTTTCCGATTAGTGCGCACTAACTCGAGTTAGTGCGCACTAACGGGAGTTAGTGCGCACTAACTGGGAGTTAGTGCGCACTAACTGGGAGTTAGTGCGCACTAACTGAAAATGATACAATTTGACACTTTTCAGGTCAGTTAAGGTCAGTTTAGGAATGAATATGTATTCCTATTGGCTGCCCTCTTATTTATTCATGTTACCAAGTTTCCTACTGACAGTATATGGGGGATGGGAAATGGAAACAGTTGGTAGCTTGACAAAACAAGTAATGTGATCAGTCAATGTGACTAGAACTTGTGCCCTAACCCTGATACCAGGGGTATTGTGATCTTCCTGCACACAGTGCCCTATCCCTATTAATACCAGGAGTGTTGTGATCTTCCTGCACACAGTGCCCTATCCCTAATACCAGGGGTGTTGTGATCTTCCTGCATACAGTGCCCTATTCCTGATACTGGGGGTGTTGTGATCTTCCTGCACACAGTGCCCTATTCCTGATACCGGGGGTGTTGTGATCTTCTTGCACACATCCCGGTATCAGGGATAGGGCACTGCATGCAGGAAGATCACAACACTCCTGGTATTAATAGGGATAGGGCACTGCATGCAGGAAGATCACAACACTCCTGGTATTAATAGGGATAGGGCACTGCATGCAGGAAGATCACAACACCCCTGGCATCAGGGATAGGGCACTGTGTGCAGGAAGATCACAATACCCCGGAGGAGTGAGGGTCAGGCAGCTCCCCCCTGTCTGTGAAGCCAGCCTCTCACTAGTAATGCAGGGAGGGAGCTGTCTCAGACTTCACCATCCTCCCCCCCCCTCACCCACACACCATTCACTAGCTGGGACATGGGGGAAGTCAGGAGTGAGGGTCAGGCAGCTCCCCCCTGTCTGTGAAGCCAGCCTCTCACTAGTAATGCAGGGAGGGAGCTGTCTCAGACTTCACCATCCACCCCCCCCCTCACCCACACACCATTCACTAGCTGGGACATGGGGGAAGTCAGGAGTGAGGGTCAGGCAGCTCCCCCCTGTCTGTGAAGCCAGCCTCTCACTAGTAATGCAGGGAGGGAGCTGTCTCAGACTTCACCATCCTCCCCCCCCCCCCCCCTCACCCACACACCATTCACTAGCTGGGACATGGGGGAAGTCAGGAGTGAGGGTCAGGCAGCTCCCCCCTGTGTGTGAAGCCAGCCTCTCACTAGTAATGCAGGGAGGGAGCTGTCTCAGACTTCACCATCCTCCCCCCCCCCTCACCCACACACCATTCACTAGCTGGGACATGGGGGAAGTCAGGAGTGAGGGTCAGGCAGCTCCCCCCTGTCTGTGAAGCCAGCCTCTCACTAGTAATGCAGGGAGGGAGCTGTCTCAGACTTCACCATCCTCCCCCCCCCCTCACCCACACACCATTCACTAGCTGGGACATGGGGGAAGTCAGGAGTGAGGGTCAGGCAGCTCCCCCCTGTCTGTGAAGCCAGCCTCTCACTAGTAATGCAGGGAGGGAGCTGTCTCAGACTTCACCATCCACCCCCCCCCCTCACCCACACACCATTCACTAGCTGGGACATGGGGGAAGTCAGGAGTGAGGGTCAGGCAGCTCCCCCCTGTCTGTGAAGCCAGCCTCTCACTAGTAATGCAGGGAGGGAGCTGTCTCAGACTTCACCATCCTCCCCCCCCCCTCACCCACACACCATTCACTAGCTGGGACATGGGGGAAGTCAGGAGTGAGGGTCAGGCAGCTCCCCCCTGTCTGTGAAGCCAGCCTCTCACTAGTAATGCAGGGAGGGAGCTGTCTCAGACTTCACCATCCTCCCCCCCCCCCCTCACCCACACACCATTCACTAGCTGGGACATGGGGGAAGTCAGGAGTGAGGGTCAGGCAGCTCCCCCCTGTCTGTGAAGCCAGCCTCTCACTAGTAATGCAGGGAGGGAGCTGTCTCAGACTGGTATCAGGGTTAGGGCACTGTGTGCAGGAAGATCACAACACTCCTGGTATTAATAGGGATAGGGCACTGTAAGAGATGACTGTAGTAGATTGAATAAAGATCTGATGTTTCTGCTCTCCTCACACCAAACAAAAACAACACACAAGCAGAGAAGCCCTTCTTACAAAGCTGAGCTAGTGAGTTAAGTAGGAGGAAAAGTAAACATACTTGTGCCAGTGTGGCTACTTAAAAAATACACTTACCAACAATCAATTACATATATTTGAACTGTGTACAGTTCCAGCCAGGACCACCTTTCTAAAATGCACAGTGATTGGCAAATTCAACATGCACTAGCATTTCAGGTGCCTGCTAACAAAAATAATAAACAAACAAGTTCTAGTCAGGTGAGTGCTGATCATTACATTACTTTTTTTGTCAAGCTTCCAACTGTTTCCATTTCACATCCCCCCAACCATATTGGTAACATCAATAGATAAGAGCACAGCCAGCCAATAGGAATACATACATACATATTCATTCCTAAGTGACCTTTACTGACCTGGGAAGTGTGAACACTTTGTTTAATTTTCTGTTGGTGTTCGTTAGTTTCCAGTTCCATTTCCCATCCCCCCAACCATCACCTCAGTGGTAACCTTGGTAACATCAATAGATAAGAGGGCAGCCAGCCAATAGGAACACATATTCATTCCTAACTGACCTTCAGTGACCTGGAAAGTGTTTATTTGTATCATTTTCAGTTAGTGCGCACTAAATCGAGTTAGTGCGCACTAACGGGGAGTTAGTGCGCACTAACTCGAGTTAGTGCGCACTAACACGATTTAACGATTTTTAACGATAAATCGTTAGAATTTCTATTGTATCGTGTTCTATAACGATTTAAGACGATATAAACATTATCGGACGATAATTTTAATCGTTGAAAAACGATTCACATCCCTATTGTTTAGTTCTTTCAGAGCCCTGGGATGTATATCATCTGGTTCAGATGATTTTCTACTCTTTAGTCTGTCAATTTGGCCTACTGCATCTTCCAGGTTCACCTTAATTTGGTTCAGTTCATCTGAATCTTCACCCCTGAAAACTGTCTCCAGAATGGATATACCCCCAACATCCTCATTAGTAAACATCAAAGCAAATAATTCCTTTAGTCTTTCTGTGATGGCCTTATCTTCCCTAAGTGTTTCTTTAACCCCTCAATCATCTAAATGTCCAATAGATTCCCTTGCAGGCCTCATGGTTCAGATATATTTTAAAAAGCTTTTATTAGGAGCTTTTGTCTCTACACCCAACTTATTTTCAAATTCTCTCTTGCCCTGTCTTATCAGTGTTTTACCTTTAACTTGCCAATACTCAGACTTTTTCCTATTTTCTTCATATGGATCCTTCTTCCGATTTTTGAAGGAAATTCTTTTGGCTAAACTAGCTTCTTTCACTTTGCCTTTTAACCATACCAGCCTTCTATCACCTTTCTTAATGCATGGAATACATGTGGACTGCGCTTCTAAGATGGTATTTTTAAACAATGTCCATATTCTATACTCTTAACCTTTGTACTTGTTCCTCTCTGTTTTTTTGGTGGTTTTTTTTGCATTTTTCTCATTTTATCAAAGTTTATCTTTTGAAAGGTTTGTGCTAGAGCTGTAGATTTACTTATTGTCCCCCTTCCAGTCATTAATTCAGGTTTTGTCAGGTTATGATCTCTCTATTGCCAAATGATCCCACCACAGTTACTTCTTTTACCAAATCCTGCATTCCACTAAGAATTAGATCTAAAGTAGCTTCCTTTCTCATTGGTTCCTGAACCATTTCTTCCACGAAGCAGTCATTTATTCCAACCAAGAACTTTATCTTTCAGCATGACCTGACATTAATAAGGGGCATTAATAAGGGACTGATTTGTATTGGGAAAATATTTTGCATGCTATAAACAAACAATTCATGGAAAGTGCTTTCATTCATACATTTTTCAACCAATGTAATTTCAAAACTTGTATTCGAATGATAGATACATACAAATGAATTCATATTTGCAAAATGTTGTGACTATACATTCCCTTTATCATATCATACTTGCTCTGAAGCTGTGGAATATATTTGGTGGAAGTGAATAAAAAATTTTCAGAAGTTCTTCCAAATTAAACCGTCTATATGGTAACATGTTTTTCACTTTTTACTAATTTCTTTCTTTTCAAAAGTTAACTATACCTTCAACAAATATCACAGGCATTTTTCCCAGTCTGAACTTTTTAAGTGCTTAGTTAAGTGGCCAAGGATCAAATACAATCACCTTTTTTGCCCTAATCGGCCATTTTTTCACTGGTAGAAGAAAATGCTTAAAATAACTTCATGCAGATTTCCAAATATCTTGAATCTGACTTCTCCTCTTACATTTTTCCACAGATGCCCAGTTAAGCATGCCATATTCTAACAGGTCTTCCATTCATTTATGGATACATTCTTCCAGTTAGTAAGAACTAGCCGAATAACTAATAATAATAACATATCCAATAATTTACTGTCATTGGCAGACATAGCCATATTTACGGCCAAAGATTTATACATAAATAAACCAAAAGAAACATTTCAGACTTGCTGGAGCAGAAGAGAAGCAGCATTTGATACAAGGAGCACAGACTGAATGCAAAGAATTAGTTTGGGAGAGCAAGCAGCATACAGCAGCAAAAAAAAAGATATTCCCAAAGGTACAGGGACCAAAGAAGGTACCTACCCAGAGACATCAGGAACAGCCCAGCAAAGAGAGAGGAAGGAACAAGCAGAGGGGTCCACTAGATAGAATCCAAAAGGCAGAATGAAAAAAACCAAGACCAGTGGAGTGCATGACTGAAACCCCAATGCAGCTGCAGAACATTGTATGCTCAATATCCACACGAGGGAACAAAGTCAAGACATAGTCAAGATTTTCATAGCTGAAGAGTCATCGAAAACTGAAAAGGTGGCAAGCATAAAAAGGGAAGAAAGAAGCCGTAAAGGACCAGGCAAAAGCAATGGTGCCCAGCAGAGTGGCAGATCCAGCAGCAATATGGGACAGGACATCAACAAGAGGGACGCGGGGAGCAACAAAGGATAAACAAGTAGTGTGCAGCTTTTTATCAGGTCAGTAAAATATTGTTTAAACTTACAAAGCTGTGCTGTTGATGTAGCCCCTCTTCCAGATACAACCTAAAGCTGTGGGACACACTTGATGCTGGAGCTTAGTCCCAGCTCAGTCCTGTAAAGGCTTGGCAAGAATTTCCTGATCAGGGCCTAAGGCATTTTAACGACATTGCAATGTCGTTAAAATGCCTTAGGCCCTGATTTGGATTTCAGGAAGGGAAGAGAGAAGGACTGAGCTATTTTGCACCGATAATAGCTTTAACCAGTTAAGTTGGCTAAATCTAGCAGCTCACATCATTCATGAGTGGCAGTAGGGTTGGTAGAAAAGTCACTCTTATCTGTTCCCTTCTCCTCCATCATCAATTGCTGACTCCATGCTCTCCACCTTACTGAGGCTTATGCCTGGAATAGACTTACTGAATCAGTGTGAGATGCTCCCTATTTGGCCTTTTTGAAACTGTTTTTAAATCCTATGCATTTCTCAATAACAACTACATGTCCCATAAACTCTTGCTTGTCATTTAAGTTATCTTGACTAGATTATAACCTTCATATAGCAGGAACCATCTCTTATGTGTATCTGTACAGTGCAGTGTATGTCTAACAGTGCTTTAGAAATGATTAAGTAACAGCAGTAAAAGTCTTTCTTAAGATAAACGTCTCTCCTTATATAGTGCCGGCAGACTACGTTTTGCACCATTATGATACTTTCCATACAAAATGTCCCTTACTGTGGCAACAGTGATAACTGCCTCCATTCACCAGTACCAAGTGCACTATCACTCCATGAATAAACTCAACTTGTCTTTTGAGAATTGCCTCTTGCAAGGATTCCAGTTCCCTTCTACTCCTAGCTGATCTTGCAACTGCCACTCATTTTAAACTCCATATAGAAAATAACAATTATACCTACTGATTTACATGTATTATATGAAAAGAAAGCTCTTGGACCTACTCGTGTAGGGTGCACTTCAGTTATCCTTTCAAAACAAGCAACAATAAACCAACTAGGCAGGAAATTTAAACAGCAATCCATGGTTTCTTCTGAAAAAGGGGAACTGTGCTTTCAGCTTGGTTCATGCATTACTTTGAACCAATGAAGTGTCCACTGCTTTCAATAAAATGCGGCCCATATTAATTTCTGAGACTAGCTTTAAAAAGTACAACCACATCAACTAGCGGAGAGATTACATGAGTATTCATGTAATTTATTGCCATATAATTGATGTGGTCTGAATAAACGTTTATGGGTAGAATTATTGCAATTTTCTACTAGGTCTAAGAAATGAAAATATTTGCTTTGGCAAACTAATGGCATGAACATTATCCTGTAAGGAAATAAACAGATCTAGAGTTTGTAGAGTATTGCTTTTAACATTTATATCACAATACAATTTATCATTAAAAACATCATGAATTGAGATTTTTATTATTATTATTATTATTAATTCAGGGATCAATTAGAGAAGCCCATCTTGCCAGGCAGACTAAAAAGTAACATACTTAAAAGACAATGGTGGTTATCAATGAAGGATAGGAAAAAAGAACTTTAGTTTGGTATCATCATCACTTGATAAAAAGACATCAATTGTGAAATGTGTGACATGACAATATTTTTGATTACAGCAAATTTGCCTTCCTATGGTTTGCTCTTTTCAAAGATTTACTCATTCCATAGAACAAATTAGAGCAGATTTGTATACCCCAGTTGCTTCCTGGATGCAATCATAGTTTTCATCTAAGAAAGCTTGAGGAGTGGTCAACTGCTTGGCAGTTTAGATTCAATGTGAAAAAAAATGCAAAGTTATCCATTTGAGTGTAAAAATCCAAAGGAACTGTATGGGATGACGGGAGAAAAGCTGATGTGCATTGAACAAGAGAGGAACCCTGGGGAGATAGTGTCTGATGAGACAAGTGAGACAAGGAAGTGGCTAGAGTCAGAAGAATGTTAGAATGTACAACAAGCGGCATAATCAGCAGAAAAAAGGAGGTGATAAAGTCCCTGTATAGGTCATTAGTGAGACTCCACCTGGAATACTGTGTTCAGTAGGGATGTGAATCAGGTGCCCAATCGTTCCCGTTTTCGGGTTCGTCTGGCCATGGGAAAATCTCGCTTTCCCATGGATCCCCATATTTTTTTCGTGAAAAATTGGTTTTCGGGTTAGTGAGCACTAACTCATGTTAGCGCGCAGTAACAAAAAATAGCAAAAATTAACACAAAATAACAAAAATAAACGTTTTTTTAGTGCGCGCTAACATGAGTTAGCACGCGTAATTCCCGTTAGCGCTCTAACCCAAAAAACAATTTTTACGAAAATTCAGGGGGGAATAGTGATCGTTTCTTTTTTATCCAATATATAATAATTTAGAAATATTGTACGATATTTCAATTTGTTAGAAAAACGATTCACATCCCTAGTATTCAGATCATGAGACCACATCTCAGAAAGGCTAGAGAAAGCTAGACAGGCCAGAGAAAGGCAAATAAAATGGTGCGTGGTCTGTATCAGAAGCCATATGAAATGAGACTTGAGGATCTAAAATTGTATATCCAAGAGTCGATGACAGACAGGGAAGATGTGATATAGACTTTTAAATACCTGAAAGGTATTAGTAATGCAAAAGAAGCAAACCTTTATCAAAAGAAAAGTATGTTCTGTAACTAGGGGGAAATGATATGAAAATCCAAGGGAGTAGACTCAAGACCACCATCAGAAAATGTTTATTCATGGCAAGGGTGGTGGATACTTGGAATGCATCCCAGTGAAGATGACGGAAAAATCAATAGTACTGTGATTCAAGAAGGCATGGGATAAGCATAATGAAGCATTGGACTAATATGCATGGAGAGAGAATTACAAACTTAGGGACTCATTCACTAAGCCTCTTTAGGCTGTACACCATTTGCTGCACAAGGCAGAAGACCAGCCATCAGCCCCTCAACTCTGCTCTTCATTGAGAAATCTGGCTTCCAGGAGCCTAGGACCCCTCCCCTTCCCCTAGCGCCCCAGATTTTTCCTTTCTGGAGCATCATGGACCTGGTGATCCAGTGGACTGCCCAAATCCTCAGCCCCAGATCCTCTCCTTACAGAAACAAACCTCCATAGTGGTGCTAGTGGCCCCCTGACCCTCATTCCCAGACCTCATTTTACATAAAAATGTTCATAGGTGATGCAGTGGGGGCCCAGTGTGTTCTCTAGATTCCAGGCCTGGGCAGCAGCCATTTTCAAAATGGTGGCACCTGGCCTTTGCCCCATCACGTAGGAATCCAGGGAGGGCTAGGGTAAATAGAGGGGGGTCTCAGCCTCCATTATCAATGAAAGGGTGGGGTTGGGAGTGTGGAATCTGTCTCATGTACAAAATACTATTATTATTTTTTTAACAACTTTGGCCTGCCTGGAAGGGAGACAGGGGGTGGGATAGGGGGTTTAAGCAGAACCCCGGAGGATTTTACAACTTATGGGGGTGGGGGTGGGTTCTCAGTACTGAGTAGCTGTTTTAAGCGATGGCAGCCCCATAGTCCCTGGGCTGCCATTGAGCGTTGTGTAGGGGGGCTTTCGCTGCTGCAGTATTTTACCCCAAGAGAAACTATCACTGGATTCACAAACACACAGGGTCATTTACCACAGCTTTATGACTTTTGTGGTATTTTACCTTTGAGGGGGAAAAATATCATGGCTTAGTGAATAACCTCCCTTTAAGCAGAAGCAATGGGTAACCTGCAAGAGCGGCAGTTAAAACCCTGAACAGTCTTGCTGAGCAGACTGTAGAGGCCATTTGTGTCTTTTTCTGCCATCATTTACCATATTAGGGCATTTTAGGGCATACGGGCGACCCATATGACATAGTAAGAGCAAAGGTAGCGCCGGCGCCATTTTGAATATTGGCAATACGGCCCGCGTGCAGGAGGTCACTCCCGGACCCCCGCTGGACTTTTGGCAAGTCTTGTGGGGGTCAGGAGGCCCCCGCAAGCTGGCCAAAAGTCCCTGGGGGTCCAGCGGGGGTCCAGGAGCGATCTCCTGTACTCGTGACGCCGGGTGCCAGGAACCAAAATGGCGCCGGCGCTACCTTTGCCCTGTCACATGGTAAGGGCAAAGGGCCACCGGCGCCATTTCTATTAACTCAGGCATCGCCCGAGAGCGGGAGATTGCGCCGGGACCCCCCCATTGGACCCCAGGTAATTTAAAACATTTTGGGGGGGGTCGGGAGGGTGGGGAATTTGTTTTAAAGGGTCGGGGTGGGTTTAAGGGTTGTTTTGGTGTGCCGGTTTTCCCGCCCTCCCCCCTCCCCTGATAAAACAATTTTTTAACCAAAAAAACCATGACGATCAGATTTCCCCCCCCCCCTTCAGCCAAAATCGATCGTTAAGACGATCGATCACACGATTCACATCCCTACTAGTTATTCCACTGGGATAATTTCTATCATAATAAAAACTAAAGAAAGACATTTATAGTAACATAGCAACATAATAAATGATGGCAGATAAAAAACAAAATGGTCCTTTTAGTCTGCTCAGCAAGGTTGTTTGTTTGTTTATTTTTTTTAGAGTAGTAACTGCCTCTCCATGCAAGTTACCCCCAAGCAGAAATGTAAACTATAGGTGTAGCAGAAGTTATCCCATTTCTTCATGTTTATTCTCTAGCCAATAGAGATCCTCTGTGTTTGACCCATACCATTTTGAATTTCATTACTGTTCTTGTCTTCACTACCTCTTCCGGGAGTGCATTCCATCCATCCACCAGACTTTCCATGATGAAATGGTTCCTAAGTTTTCTCCCTTGGAGTTTCAAATTGTGACCCTTAGTTTCCATCGTTTAATAATTTATTTTTGTGCTTTATTAATTCTTTCAGGTATTTCAAAGTCTGTATCATATCTCCCCTGTCTCGCCTCTCCTCCAGGGTATATATATTTAGGTCCTTCAGTCTCATAAATCTTTACATGCAGACACCATACAATTCTGGTTGCCTTTTTCTGGCCTGCATCCATTCTGTTCTTATAATTTTTGACATGCGGACTCCAGAACAATCACAGTACTCTAGGTGAGGCCTCATCAAGGATCTGTACAGGGACATTATCACCTCCATATTGCTTCTGGCCATGCCTCTCTCTGTGCAACCCAGCAGCCCTTTTGCCGTAGCCACTACCTTGTCACATTGCTTCACTGCCTTCATATCATCAGTCACTATCACCCAGCGGTCTCTCTCCCAGTCCATGCAGATCAGTCTTTTGCCCTCATCATGTACAACTCTTTTGGATTGTCATACCCCAAATGCATAACTATGTAATTATTGGCATTGAATCCCAGCTGCTAAACCCTCAGTTACTCTTCGAGCTTTCCTAGGTCACTTCTCATTTCCTCTATTCCTTCAGGTGCAAATCTGTTGCAAATCTTAGTGTTATCTGCAAAAAGTCAAAATTTACCTTCTAATGCCTCTGCATTTTGCTCACAAAAATATTGAACAGAACCCAGAAGTTATCCTTGAGGAACTCCATTTATTACTCTTCTTTCCTCAGAGTAAGTTCCATTTACCACTACTGTTATCGGAAATTATAATATTTATTTGTATTTTAATATGATGTTATTTTATTTTTAAATGTTTGGTTATTTAATGTGCTTAGTTTTATCTAATTGTTTCATCGTTCTTATTATAAACCGATGTGATATACATTTTGAATGTCGGTATATAAAAATGAAAGAATAAATAAATATACAAATAAATAAATAAATAAAATACTCTCTGAAGTCTGTCAGATAGCCAATTTGTAATTTGTATCCATTTCTCCACCTTGGGACCCACTCCCAGACTTCTCATTTTCGTCATGAGCCTCTTAATGGATTGCATCAAAAGCCATGCTGTAATTCAAATAAACCACATCCAGTGTTCTTCTTTGATCCCATTCTCTATTCACCAATCAAATATATCAATCAAATTTGTTTGAGAGGATCTTCCTCTGGGAAAACCATGTTGTCTCGGATCCTGTAAACATTGGATTGAAGATAATTCATTATCCTTTTTTTTTAACAGTCTGTTTTTATTAACTTTCCCACCACTGAGGTAAGGCTAACCAGCCTGTAGTTCCAGCCTCTTCCCTGCCATTACTTTTGTGAAGGGGAACCTCAACCGCCCTTCTCCAATCCTGTGACACTATTCCAGTTTCCAAGCATCTATTGAACATCTTCTTCAGCAGAGCAGCCAGCACTGCTCTGAGCTCCCTTAGTATTCATGGATATATTTCTCATCTAGTCTCATATCCTTATCCACTTCTAGTTTTGCCATCTCTACCCAAACACTCTCTTCTGTAAGTGGGGATGTATCTACTCCATCCTCACCTGTACTTTTGCCAACCATCAACAGTCTATCTCCAATGTCTTTCTTAGTGCAAACTGAACAGAAGTATTTGTTTAATATTTCTACTGTTTCTTCATCTTTCTCCACACCCTGCTCTTTGACACTTTCCAGTTCTGCAGTGCCACAATGGTCTTCCTCCTTTCTCTGATATCTGAAAAATATGTTGTCACCATGCTTTACCTCTTAGACCATCTTTTTTCCACCTGAGCGTTCATTATCCTGATTTCTTACCTCATTTCCTTCAGCTTCATCAGTTATTCTTCCCTATGTTCATCTTTTTAAGTTCCTTTATACTTTTTGAATACTGATCTTTTTGCCTTTACTTTCCCAGCCATCTCGTTGGAGAACCATATTGGTTTCCTTTCTCTCTTACATTTATTTACTTTTTTTACATCAAGATTTATCACCTTTTTAATAGTTCCTTTTAATTTGGCCACCTGTTGTTCTACTTCACTCATCTCCTCCCAGTCCTCTAGTTACTCCTTAAGCTATGCTGCCATTTTACCAAAGTCTGAATTTTTGAAATCCAGGATGTTGATCTTCACCTGACTTCTTTCCGTCTTGGCTGTTATATCAGACCATATAGTCTGATTACTGGTGCCCAGGTGGTTACCTACCCAGACATTATCGATCCTATCTCCATTTGTGAGCACCAGGTCCAGCATCACACCTCCCATCGTGGGTTCCATCACCTTTTGTCTGAGCAGAACCCCTTGAAAGGCATCCACAATCTCGCTACTTCTTGCAGATTCTGAAGCAGGAATACTCCAATCTACATCAGGCAGATAAATATCTTCAAAGATCAGCACTTCTCTCTTTGTTCCCACCTTTTGGATGTTTTCAGCCAGGTCTCTATCCAGTTCTTCTGTCTGATTTGGAGGATTGTAGGCCACACTAGTAAAAATGAAAGTGCATCATGTATTTTTTAAGACAGCCCATAGCACTTCATCCTTTCCCAGTTGACAAAGTGGACATTGTCCTTGAAAGCTCATACTTCAATAAGATGGTTAGTCTATAAGATGTCACCAAACTCCTGTCATTTTTGCTACACCAGACTAACAGCTATCCCTCTGAAGATTCTTTTTAATAAACACTGATAAAATTCCCAGGAAAAATGAAATAAAAACTGAAACATAAGGTCCCTATTCATAGTCAGTGAAACAAACCCGGATAAGTGTTCTGTTCAATAGAGCTGGGGAAATGTGTCCGGGTATCTTTACGGAAGCTCTTTTTCTGACCCCACTGTCTTTAATTGGGCAGTGCTGAATATCAGCTCTCACTGGATAAAGTTTATCCCTATTTCAGAATGCCTGCAGCAATGAGTCCTTTCACCCAGCTAACTTTTGACTGGGCAATGACTTACCCAGAAAAAATGTACCCAAGGAGTGGGGGAAAATATATAAATCTCAGGTTTGGTCCAGGGAACTAAAAAATCCATTGAATATCATACTCTCAGGAGTGAATTTTCAAAGTGCTTTTGCAAGTAAAATAACTTGAATGAGACAACCTTGCATGGTTGTACGGAAAAGTGTGCATTTGCAAAGTGGAAGAGCTTGGGGTATGATGGGGCAAGGTTTTGATATTCTCACTCACTTCATTATTTTATAATGAACCTATGCATGCATGTCATCAAGAAGGCAGAAATGCTTTTAAATCTCTTATTTAATGTGCAAATTCAAACCTTCATTGACTTTTTCGACCTGGTGATTGCCTTCTGGCTTCTGATGGTGAGCAGAGAGGGAAGTTTGCTAGGAGTTCAGGGAGTGTGTGGATGTTAAATGTGAAATCATTGTCCTTGCACATAATTTATTTTTTTTTTTTGGCCTTTATTCTAATTTTATTTTTGGATCAGTCCTTGTGTCTGATCCAAGTATTTCTTCCATTATTTGGTGGCGAGGGGCTCTTCAGTGGATGTGACTGGATTTCTGAGAGAGTGTTTGTGTCTGCGTGGGTGCAGGGTGACTGGGGCTGACTGGGAGAGCTGGTGTGTGTGAGTGGGGATGACTAGGGCAGACTGAGGGATGGCTGGGTGTGAATTGAACAGGTTCAGGATGACTCTGTGTGTGTGTGTGTGTGTGTGGTGATGTGACAGGAAAAATGAATAGTATAAACTTGTGCACACTAGGAGAGAAATACTTGAGGAAGAAGAACAGCAGAGGAGGAGGAGTATGGGTCAGAGAGGAAACCATACTATACCTATGCTAGCAGTTGGAAGAGGACCTGTGCCCTGTTACTCAGAAAGGCCACACCTTGCTAGTACATTTCAAGGTCACTATGGTCCTGGCCCTTTATGCCACTGCAACTTCCAGACACCTTTAGGATTCAGGCAGGAATTAGCCAGTCAGCAACCTCCCTATGTGTAGATCATTTTCTGACAGCATTTCTTAGAAAACACATCAGTATATATCTTTTTCACATCGTAGAAAGCAATATCAAAATATTATTACTAATTTCTACCAATATACACATTTCCTCTGAGTTTGGGGGGGCTATCGATTGCACACATATCCCCGTAAGGCCACCTGCAGAGAATAAAGCCATTTTTCAGTATCCACAAGGGCTTTCACTCTGTCAACATGCAGATGGGTCCTGCTATGATTCCTATATCCTTTCCCATTTAGAAAATCAAGATTGCTTCTAGGCCGGCTGCATCACTGGGAGTTGGTCTCTGAACATGTATGCTGTTCACAACGATGACTCTGCAACTAACCTCTGCCCTTTTCTCTCCCGCTATTTCTAGGTGGTCTTACTGCCTTGCCCTAGGAGACTTGCTCCAATCTCTGGCATGTCCGTGCCACACAGCAAACCTGCTTGGAATATCTCATTCACCTGTTCTCTGCCTTTTTCCGCAATATGTGACAGAGGATATCTACTCAAAACCTGTCTCGCTGCCTTCCTTGCACTGCCAGGGACTACAGCAAATGGTTAATACACAGGGCTCACAGGCAGACCATGGCAGCCACTGTGAAAACTTTTGGCCTACACAAAAACATGTCTCTGCAGCCTGGATGTATCCTTTACAACTTTACAAAGGTCTGTGACATCTTTTTAGTTTGCTGCATGTTCTATAATTTAGCCAAAACTGAAGGCCTGCTCCTCCAAAAGGGGATGAGGTTCCTCTTACAGTGCCCAATTAAGAAGAGGAGGCAAATGACAAGAGAGGGGGGGGAATGGCAGAAGACAGAGTACCAGACTGTCTGTATATGAAAGGAACACTCCGATATAAGGACATCTTCAGGGTGAATTTGCATTTCTTAACAAGTGAATGGAGATACACATGCACTGGACATTGATTTTTTTTCCCCTGGGGCATCCTCTCCTTTTGAGGCCAGTTGCTTCTGTGAAGGGGCATTTGATCAGCAGTGAGTATGCCCATGGAGGCCACAGACATAGAGAGCCGTGGCAAGGGGAGAGAGCTATAGCTGCACACTGGAGGTAAAAGAGGCTTCTAAGAGTTGTGTTTTTTTTTTTGGGGGGGGGAGGGTAGAGAAAGATGGATTGGCACTCTTGTTTACTGAACTATGATGCTAGACCACTATTTATTTATCCAAGTTACACCGCCTTATTGAACTAAGCTGTTGGACTCCACCTTGGGTGAGAAATCAAAAGGTTGGTAATAAATCATGGTAAAGAGAGAAAGTGCTGATTTCAATAGCAGAAAAAGATCGTATGGCCCATTTAGTCTGTGTCTCTGTCCAAGTTATCTAGCCCTTACAATATCCATCAATCACTCACAGACGTCCTGTATTTATCCCATGCTGTCTTGAATTCAGATACCGTTTTTGCCTCTGGGAGGCTGTTCTACGCATCCACCACCCTCTCAGTAAAGAAATATTTCCTAAGATTACCACTGAGTCTACCCCCTTTCACCTTCCTCCCATGATCCCTTTTATTTTTTGAGCTTCCTTTCCGTTGACAGAGGCTTCCCCATGACCCCTTGTTCTAGAGCAGCCTTTCTCAATGAACCCTGGTGTTCCTCAAGAGGTCACTAGGGGTTCCACCAGAGATCATGACTGAAAAAAAAAATAAATAAACCTCATTTTTTGAACTTTGCGCGCCATCCTGCCATTCACAGAAAAGCATTGAACATTTTGCTGCAGTTTTCAACTTCTTGCAAGCTTTTTCTTGTTTAACAAGCGTCAAGTTAGGGCAGAAATTGTCTCATTTCAGTTGAAGATGAAATCCGCGCACGCTTCTCTCAAGTTCGACACAGAATTAAGCATTTGTGCAGCAACAAACAAGCACAGGTTTCACATTAAAGGAGAACATTTCATTCTTTACTTTTAGATTAAAAAAATAGTGCTTTCTCTGCATATATAGGCCTATAAATGAGATGAAGAGAAAGAGGAGGCTGATAAATTGCCAAAATAAAACAGATCCACAAAAAATATTATTCCCTACTCAAAAGAGCATCGACAATTATTACTGGATAATTATATCTGTGAACAGGTTAAAATAAAATTATTATTAAATAAAATTTACTTGGCCTGCTGCAGGAGCAGGGCTAGGCAGAGACAGCATTCTGCTTTTTTATTGTGGTACTCTTTCTCTCCCGGTATCAGGAGTTTAAAGCAGAGAGAGGGGCTGCTGCTACCCACCATTAGGACAGAGCAAACAGAGCTACTGGTTTCAGGTTAGCAGCCCAGCAATGATGTCATCTACCCTGGACTCTTAAAGGAGCCAGGTTATATCAGCTCCGCAGGGGCAGGCACAAAAGTAAAAATACATATACAGCAAATCAAACTAAAACAAAAAGTAAGACAGATTAAAATAAAGGCAAGGGGGAAAGGACAAACAGCAGAGGCTACTTACCAAGCTCCTGCAGCAGTGACAAGCTACCATAGCCCCTCCATGACAACCTACTACAGCCCCTTTCCCCGGGAGTGAGAGAGGCACATCAGAGCAAAAAGCACAGCAGAGAAAGATGAATCCCGGTAGGAAGTTATGTAACTCCCAGGAAAAATAGTTTAAAAATAAATATTTGGACCAGATTGACTGTTGGGATGACCAGTGCTAGCTCCCATCACTTGTGCAAGGCTAGTTTGATGTGTTTATGTGGCCAGGGAAAGCCCCTGTGCTGGGATTCCAGTCTAAGCAGGAACTCTATATGTGTACTGTAAAGCTCAAAAGCACGGGGGCTAGCGTTGTGGCTTTTGTCAGTAATTTGCCTAGTATAGGAGCACTAAAAAACAAGATGACTAACCCCTAGAAATTTGTTTTGGGACAATTTTAAAATATAAGGAAAATTAAATAGAAGTGGCTGACACCTCTGCCTTGTCACCTGGAAGACTGAGAATGGCAGCTCCAGGCAAAGTAAAGATTTTTAAAAGTGGCACTATTTTATAGTGACATCAGTGGAGCAAGAATTTGCTCTGGGAGAGTGCAGAATTAAGCAGAAGGCAGAAGGTTTAGCTGGTGATCAGCTCTGCCAAGCCCAAAACAGTATTTGTTAGGGGTGTGCCATTGGTCGGCCCCAGTGACATAGTGAGGGCAAAGGCTATCAGCGCCATTTTGAATACTGGCAGCCGACGGCCTGAGTGCAGGAAGTCGCTCCCGGACCTCTGCTGGACCACCAGGGACTTTTGGCAAGTCTTGTGGGGGTCAGGAGGGTCCCCCAGGACTTGCCAAAAGTCCCTGGTAGTCCAGCGCTGGTCCGGGAGTGATCTCCTGCATTCGGGCCGTCGGCTGCCAGTAATTAAAATGGCGCCGATAGCCTTTCCCCTTACTATGTCACAGGGGCTACCGGTGCCATTGGTCAGCCCCGTCACATGGTTGAAGCACAAGATGGCGCCAGCCGTCCATTGCTCCTACCATGTGACAGGGGCCGACCAATGGCACCGGTAGCCCCTATGACATAGTAAGGACAAAGGCTATCGGCGCCATTTTAATTACTGGCAGCCGATTGCGTGAGTGCAGGAGATCACTCCCAGACCCCCGCTGGACTACCAGGGACTTTTGGCAAGTCTTTGAAAGGGGTCAGTAGGGTGGGAGGTTGTAGTTAATTAAATGTTAGCCGGGAAATAAATAAGAATGAACGTTTGAATGGATCGGGGGCCCCCTTGCTGAATGCAACGTAACTGCCCTCCGACGAATACGAATACCGAATGCAACCTATGCGGTCCCTCTGCACATCCCTAGTATTTGTGGTGAAGCTAGCCCGCACCCTAAGGGTAACAACCAGAAATCAGTAACTTTTCTTTTATTGAGTTCCTGTGTCCCTGGGAGATTTGACAGAAAGTGAGAAGAAAAAGAAGATTTGATTCCAGATCCCAGAGAGATTCCTGTGCCCTAAAGTTAAAAAAAAAATGAAAGACAGAGTGTACTTAATAGTAGAAGCAACTGAACAGGAACAAGGTAATTTTTTTTCTCCCTGTTCTAATTAGAGGGAATTGTGTGTAAAGTAACTGCTATTCCACTGAAATGAAAGACAGGGACTTCCTGATTATCGTTTATTTTCTTTAGCTAGATAAAACAGTTTCACCAAGCCAACGGACACCTGCACCAGAAAAACTTTTCGCTTGGGGAAGATAATTTGGTTCCAGGGAGGTAGTCTTTGTTATTGGGTTGGTATAGTTAGGTAGTGGGTACCTCTTCTGGATGCAGACAGTAATGGAGGAAGACCGGATGCCAGCAACCTCCGGACCCATCGCCTGGAGGAGACAGTTGCTGAGCCAGAGCTGAGCATCGTATCAGAGATTGCATCAGAACAGACTGAGCTTGGATCCCATATAAGCGTGTACATATATCTACTAAAGAAGATCACACCTTCGGTCTGGCCAGATTAGGAAACAACTAGACTAACAAGCTAGTAGAATTTAATTGAGCTCAATGGGAAATTAGCAGAAAGGGTAAGAAAACACTGAAAGTGGACAGTAAACACAAAAGACAAAAAGAGAAAAAAAGATGCTTACCATAAGAGGGACTCTTGCTTTTCGAAAATGAGAAAAAGTACCCACAAAGACTTAATTTTTTATGATACAGATCTGAAGGTTCAATAAAGTAAAGTGAAGATCAACATACAAAAGAAAAAAAAAAGGAATACTTATCTGACTTGGAGTTGAATCCAGCAGAAGGTTCTTGGAAACCAGAGAATAGAATTGTTAATATTATTTTTGCACTGCTGCTATCAAAGAAACATTTGGAAAATATTTACAATTTCTGATTGTTTTCTAAATTCTCTATGGTTAACAAAAGGTTTTTTTTTTTTTTTTGAGGTATTATTCCAAGGATACATGCTAAAGAACTTGAATACTTTGTACTGTTTACTACAAGATTGCTTCTAATCCTTATCTTTTTTTGGTAAAAATAAACTTGTTAAACTTGTATATCAGCAAATGTTTATTTCCAAGTTACTTCAGGTAATCCTCTCTCAGGATGGTTCTCCTAACTTTCTCCCTGCTTCCCCTCCCTGCCCCTGGGAGACTCTGCTGGGTGGGTCCTTGCCCCCATTCCTGCGTAGGAGACCCAGTAGGGGAACGTGCATTGAGCAGCCAACCCTGTGAGGTTCCATCTGGAGGCCTTGCAAACACAGCAACTTGAGCACCCCACCAGCCTCAGCCACAGCAGCGGGAGAAGGTCTCTGCCACAGAGGGGTGCTGTTTAGATATCCACAACTCACCGATCATGCTAATGTACCTGGAGGCGTAGACATAATCATTTTAATGCAGGGCGTTCCAAGCGACCTGAAAAAAATATTTCAAGGATTCCTCCTGAGAAAGGCCATGCTAGAGCCTCGTTTCCGTTGGAAGAGGCCAGCCTCCTGCCCGCATTTATTTTTATTTCTTTATTCCGTATTTAGCTCATGCCTTTCCATTGGTAGCTCAAGGTGAGTCACGTTCATGCGCAGTAGGCATTTCCCGGGCCTCAGAGGGCTTAAAATGTAATGGGCTCATTTACTGATACGCAGTTGGGTTCTCCCCTGCTTGCCCCGAGGCTGTGTGAGCTCGGTGGCAGCATGTTGCAAAGAAAGGCTCATGCGGAAAGAGTCCCGCCCACTTTATTTTGGTGTACACACAGTTTAACGACAGTGGTGCCGCAGGCAGAGTTTCCTTATTCGCCGTTTCTTGGTCTCACTGAGGGTTCCCCAGACAAGAGGTGCTTTGGTGCTTTGTGCTGCACTGCTGCAAGCCCTGGAGATGTTTGCACAGTCCAGACAACAGCGACTGCTCCCCACGGCACACCGGCTGACTTCTAGCAGTGCTCGGGCGAGGGAACTGGTAGGCCCGGTCAGATACCCACAGGCCCGACCTGGCTACAGCTGTTACTGACTGGACCTCCCAGCTTCTTCACTGGAGTGTCCTCCCCCCCCCTCCCCCACCCAGCATGGGTTTCCCAGGCCTCTCCTCTAAAGAGTCCCTGCCACCTTCCTATAGAGCTTCAGGCTTTCCTGCCTCTAACATTAACAGTTTCTAGCCGTTTCTAAACGCACAATAAACTAACACGACAGCAACTTCAATGAACACAGTTTCATGTTTATTTTATTTTGTTTTGATTGATATTATACTTCACTTTTTGGCACTTCAAAATGGATCACATTCAGGTACTGTAGGTCTTTCTCTTACGGCTTTTTGGGTTTCTCGCTTTGTCCCTGTGAAATTCCCTGATGTCCACTCCCTCCCAGAAGGCCCTCCTCTCCTCCCATTGGCTGTGTCCCCTGTCCTGTATCTGCACATACCTATAGGGAGAGAGCTAGGTGTCTTACTCTATGCCTGCAGCATGGGAAGCATCGGGAAGCAAGAGGAGGGGAAGAACAGCATAGCAGCAGTGGCTGTAAAGTGGGCAGGGGCATTATGTGCTACTGCCCAGGTTTACATTACTAAGCTGTGTTAAGCCATTTGCTGCATGGGAAACAGCCAATCAGAGTAGTAAAGTGCGGTATTTAAAATACTGTGAGTCATTCTATCTCAACACTGCAAGTATGCTAATGAACTTATTAGCGTGCATTTGTATGCTATCAGCTCATTACTAGTCTAATACGTGCAAATCAAATAAAATAGCTTGCCTCAAAAATCGCAAGCTTCATTATTTAATTCCACGTTAGCTACAATTCAAGAGTTGCAGATAACTTTCCCCAATGGAACTGAGATGCCAACCACAGTCTGATGCTCCCTGAGCCACGCCCCAGGTAACAACCCCCATAAGTATGGCCAAGGCCCTTGGGGGTCTCTGGAGACCCCTGCCCATCTCCGAGCTGCTGCTGGAGGTGGCCCAAGTTCTCAAAAAAAGTTTTAAATTTTAGAACCTCCAAGTGCAGTCCCTGCTCTAACCCCCCAGTGCCTCACCTTTGACAAACCAACTGGTACCTTGGAGGTCAGCACTCCATCCTCACAACCCTCCCTGGACTTACCAAACTCTCCTCCCTGGAGGTCTAGTGGGAGTCCTGGAGCACCCCATGGAGCATCTCCAGACATGCCAATGCCCATTTTCCAAAATGGTACTGTCCAATCGATAGCTTGCCTTTGCCCCATCATGTAATGGGGCAGCTTGCGCATTTCGGAATATAGCCACTACCACCAGTTAAACTCTCCTTTTCCTGGTCTTATACTTAAGGCTACCAACATCCAGGGAGATGCAGAAGATTTCATAAGTCCCTGTAGCTTCAAATAGATTTAATGAAAAAAAAAAATTTTGTATTTTTCAACGGCAACTCTATTGCTTGAAACAGCACAGTTATTTGAAACAGGGTCCCCCAACACGGACCCGTGTTTCGCCAAACCCGGTTGCGTGGGGAGGGACAGACAATTTAATGTGGCGTTCATCAACTATAACATAAAGAAATAAACAAAAGTGAAAATGGGGACCAATTCAATGGATCAAAACATAACCAGAACTTTAAAATATAAAGCCATACCTTTTCAATTTTGTGCTTACATTGGATTCGAAGGAGAGCAGACAGTGCGGACTAGGGATGTGAATCATTTTTTGATGATTTAAAATATCATCCGATATATTTTAAATCATCAAAAATCGTTAGAGCCGCGATACAATAACAATTCCCCCGATTTATCGTCAGAAAATCGTAAATCGGGGGAAGGGGGAGGGGAAGGGGGAGGGCGGGAAAACCGGCACACTAAAACAACCCTAAAACCCACCCCGACCCTTTAAAATAAATCCCCCACCCTCCCGAACCCCCCCAAAATGCCTTAAAATACCTGGGGTCCAGAGGAAGGGTCCCGGTGTGATCTTTTACTCTCGGACCTCCGTGCGTTGTAGAAATGGCGCCGGCGCTACCTTTGATCTGTCATATGACAGGTCAAAGGTAGCGCCGGCGCCATTTTGTTTTTTTGTCCCCCAACGTCAGGAGCGTAGGAGATCGCTCCCGGACCCCCGCTGGACCCACAGGGACTTTTGGCCAGCTTGGGGGGGCCTCCTGACCCCCACAAGACTTGCCAAAAGTCCAGCGGGGGTCCGGAACGATCTCCTACCGCGAATCGTTTTTCCGTACGCAAAATGGCGCCGGCCGTACAGCAACACAATTCGACTGCAGGAGGTCGTTCCGGACCCCCGCTGGACTTTTGGCAAGTCTTGTGGGGGTCAGGAGGCCCCCCCAAGCTGGCCAAAAGTCCCTGGGGGTCCAGCGGGGGTCCGGAACGACCTCCTGCAGTCGAATCGTTTTTCCGTACGGAAAACGATTCGCGGTAGGAGATCGCTCCCGGACCCCCGCTGGACTTTTGGCAAGTCTTGTGGGGGTCAGGAGGTCCCCCCAAGCTGGCCAAAAGTCCCTGGGGGTCCAGCGGGGGTCCGGGAGCGATCTCCTACGCTCCTGATGTCGGGGGACAAAAAAACAAAATGGCGCCGGCGCTACCTTTGACCTGTCATATGACAGGTCAAAGGTAGCGCCGGCACCATTTCTATAACGCACGGAGGTCCGAGAGTAAAAGATCACACCGGGACCCTTCCTCTGGACCCCAGGTAATTTAAGGCATTTTGGGGGGTTCGGGAGGGTGGGGGATTTATTTTAAAGGGTCGGGGTGGGTTTTAGGGTTGTTTTAGTGTGCCGGTTTTCCCGCCCTCCCCCCCCCACTGGGTCCCAGGTAATTTAAGGCATTTTGAGGGGGTTCAGGAGGTTGGGGGATTTATTTTAAAGGGTCGGGGTGGGTTTTAGGGATGTTTTAGTGTGCCGGTTTTCGATTTACACGATTTACACGATATTTAAAAAACCCAAACTGCGACGATCCGATTCCCTCCCCCTCCCAGCCGAAATCGATCGTTAAGACGAGCGATCACATGATTCACATCTCTAGTGCGGACAGATCTCTGCATTTAAAGGAGCCAAAAAATGGCGCCAAAAAATCAACCAATCAAAAACACTTTGGCATTGCTTACAATCACCAATAAGAGAACAGTAATACAGAAAGTGAAGGGGGAACTAAAACAGAGTGGAAAAGAAGGTGAAAACTGTACAATGAGAGTGCATGTGAAAAACCGATTAAAGAACCATTTTTTGAGAGAAGAAATCAGAGACAAAAAAAACAAAAGAAATCATTAAAGAAATTAAAGAAAAAATTGCCATTCAATCTCGCTATTAAGCCCATGGGGTATCAAACTATTCAGTTTAAAAGTCCACTTTTGTTCCCATCGGGTCAGGATTTCAGAAAAATTGCCACCATGAGGTAGCACAGGTACAACATCGATGACAAGGAATTTTAAATCATCCTCACCATGGCCATACTCGGTCCAGTGAGGGACTAGGGGGGCAGTTTCCAAGTTGTTTCTAATATTTGAACGATGTTCTATGATACGTGTGTGAATAGAACGGAAAGTTTTTCCTACGTATAGTTTAGGGCAGGGACACGTAATTGTATAAACTACCCCTTGGGTCTGACATGTAGCAGAAAACCTCAAATGGAACTTAGCATAAGAAATGGGATGTTCAAAAATAGATAGAGCAAGAGAATGAGGGCACACCGAGCAGTGCCCACAGGGTGCAAAACCTGACAGTCGTTCAGTGTTAGACCGCATTGAGTCATTTAAATCGGAATGGACCAGCATATATTTTAAATTAAATACTTTTTCTTTCATAGATTTTCCACATGCACTCTCACTAGAGATGTGAATCGTTTTCCATATCGTCTTAACGATAGAAATCGTGTGGCAGGAGAAGAAAATCGTGTTTGGCACGATTATTTCGTTGAAAAATCGTTAAAAATCGTTTTTTCCGATTAGTTAGTTAGTGCGCACTAACTCAAAATGATACAAATAGACACTTTCCAGGTCACTGAAGGTCAGTTAGGAATGAATATGTGTTCCTATTGGCTGGCAGCCCTCTTATCTATTGATGTTACCAAGGTTACCACTGAGGTGATGGTTGGGGGGATGGGAAATGGAACTGGAAACTCATGAACACCAACAGAAAATGAAACAAAGTGTTCACACTTCCCAGGTCAGTAAAGGTCACTTAGGAATGAATATGTATTCCTATTGGCTGGCTGTGCTCTTATCTATTGATGTTACCAAGGTTACCACTGAGGTAATGGTTGGGGGGATGTGAAATGGAAACAGTTGGAAGCTTGACATGTGATGATCAGCACTCACGTGACTAGAACTTCTTTGTTTATTATTTTTGTTAGCAGACACGTGCATGTTGAATTTGCCAATCACTGTGCATTTTAGAAAGGTGGTCCTGGCTGGAACTGTACACAGTTCAAATATATGTAATTGATTGTTGGTAAGTGTATTTTTTAAGTAGCCACACTGGCACAAGTATGTTTACTTTTCCTCCTACTTAACTCACTAGCTCAGCTTTGTAAGAAGGGCTTCTCTGCTTGAGTGAAGGTCAGCCAGCTCCCCCCTGTCTGTGAAGCCAGCCTCTCACTAGTAATGCAGGGAGGGAGCTGTCTCAGACTTCACCATCCTCCCCCCCGCCCCCCGCCCCTCACCCACACACCATTCACTAGCTGGGACATGGGGGAAGTCAGGAGTGAGGGTCAGGCAGCTCCCCCCTGTCTGTGAAGCCAGCCTCTCACTAGTAATGCAGGGAGGGAGCTGTCTCAGACTTCACCATCCTCCCCCCCCCCCCCTCACCCACACACCATTCACTAGCTGGGACATGGGGGAAGTCAGGAGTGAGGGTCAGGCAGCTCCCCCCTGTCTGTGAAGCCAGCCTCTCACTAGTAATGCAGGGAGGGAGCTGTCTCAGACTTCACCATTCTCCCCCCCCCCCCTCACCCACACACCATTCACTAGCTGGGACATGGGGGAAGTCAGGAGTGAGGGTCAGGCAGCTCCCCCCTGTCTGTGAAGCCAGCCTCTCACTAGTAATGCAGGGAGGGAGCTGTCTCAGACTTCACCATCCTCCCCCCGCCCCCCGCCCCTCACCCACACACCATTCACTAGCTGGGACATGGGGGAAGTCAGGAGTGAGGGTCAGGCAGCTCCCCCCTGTCTGTGAAGCCAGCCTCTCACTAGTAATGCAGGGAGGGAGCTGTCTCAGACTTCACCATCCTCCCCCCGCCCCCCGCCCCTCACCCACACACCATTCACTAGCTGGGACATGGGGGAAGTCAGGAGTGAGGGTCAGGCAGCTCCCCCCTGTCTGTGAAGCCAGCCTCTCACTAGTAATGCAGGGAGGGAGCTGTCTCAGACTTCACCATCCTCCCCCCCCCCCCTCCCCCACACACCATTCACTAGCTGGGACATGGGGGAAGTCAGGAGTGAGGGTCAGGCAGCTCCCCCCTGTCTGTGAAGCCAGCCTCTCACTAGTAATGCAGGGAGGGAGCTGTCTCAGACTTCACCATCCTCCTCCCCCCCCCCCCTCACCCACACACCATTCACTAGCTGGGACATGGGGGAAGTCAGGAGTGAGGGTCAGGCAGCTCCCCCCTGTCTGAGAAGCCAGCCTCTCACTAGTAATGCAGGGAGGGAGCTGTCTCAGACTTCACCATCCTCCCCCCGCCCCCCGCCCCTCACCCACACACCATTCACTAGCTGGGACATGGGGGAAGTCAGGAGTGAGGGTCAGGCAGCTCCCCCCTGTCTGTGAAGCCAGCCTCTCACTAGTAATGCAGGGAGGGAGCTGTCTCAGACTTCACCATTCTCCCCCCGCCCCCCCCCCCTCACCCACACACCATTCACTAGCTGGGACATGGGGGAAGTCAGGAGTGAGGGTCAGGCAGCTCCCCCCTGTCTGTGAAGCCAGCCTCTCACTAGTAATGCAGGGAGGGAGCTGTCTCAGACTTCACCATCCTCCCCCCCCCCCTCACCCACCACACCATTCACTAGCTGGGACATGGGGGAAGTCAGGAGTGAGGGTCAGGCAGCTCCCCCCTGTCTGTGAAGCCAGCCTCTCACTAGTAATGCAGGGAGGGAGCTGTCTCAGACTTCACCATCCTCCTCCCCCCCCCCCCCCCCTCACCCACACACCATTCACTAGCTGGGACATGGGGGAAGTCAGGAGTGAGGGTCAGGCAGCTCCCCCCTGTCTGTGAAGCCAGCCTCTCACTAGTAATGCAGGGAGGGAGCTGTCTCAGACTTCACCATCCTCCCCCCGCCCCCCCGCCCCTCACCCACACACCATTCACTAGCTGGGACATGGGGAAGTCAGGAGTGAGGGTCAGGCAGCTCCCCCCTGTCTGTGAAGCCAGCCTCTCACTAGTAATGCAGGGAGGGAGCTGTCTCAGACTTCACCATCCTCCCCCCGCCCCCCCCCCCCCCCTCACCCACACACCATTCACTAGCTGGGACATGGGGGAAGTCAGGAGTGAGGGTCAGGCAGCTCCCCCCTGTCTGTGAAGCCAGCCTCTCACTAGTAATGCAGGGAGGGAGCTGTCTCAGACTTCACCATCCTCCCCCGCCCCGCCCCCCCTCACCCACACACCATTCACTAGCTGGGACATGGGGGAAGTCAGGAGTGAGGGTCAGGCAGCTCCCCCCTGTCTGTGAAGCCAGCCTCTCACTAGTAATGCAGGGAGGGAGCTGTCTCAGACTTCACCATCCTCCCCCCGCCCCCCGCCCCTCACCCACACACCATTCACTAGCTGGGACATGGGGGAAGTCAGGAGTGAGGGTCAGGCAGCTCCCCCCTGTCTGTGAAGCCAGCCTCTCACTAGTAATGCAGGGAGGGAGCTGTCTCAGACTTCACCATCCTCCCCCCCCCCTCACCCACACACCATTCACTAGCTGGGACATGGGGGAAGTCAGGAGTGAGGGTCAGGCAGCTCCCCCCTGTCTGTGAAGCCAGCCTCTCACTAGTAATGCAGGGAGGGAGCTGTCTCAGACTTCACAATCCTCCTCCCCCCCCCCCTCACCCACACACCATTCACTAGCTGGGACATGGGGGAAGTCAGGAGTGAGGGTCAGGCAGCTCCCCCCTGTCTGTGAAGCCAGCCTCTCACTAGTAATGCAGGGAGGGAGCTGTCTCAGACTTCACCATCCTCCCCCCCCCCCTCACCCACACACCATTCACTAGCTGGGACATGGGGGAAGTCAGGAGTGAGGGTCAGGCAGCTCCCCCCTGTCTGTGAAGCCAGCCTCTCACTAGTAATGCAGGGAGGGAGCTGTCTCAGACTTCACCATCCCCCCCCCCCTCACCCACACACCATTCACTAGCTGGGACATGGGGGAAGTCAGGAGTGAGGGTCAGGCAGCTCCCCCTGTCTGTGAAGCCAGCCTCTCACTAGTAATGCAGGGAGGGAGCTGTCTCAGACTTCACCATCCTCCCCCCCCCCCCTCACCCACACACCATTCACTAGCTGGGACATGGGGGAAGTCAGGAGTGAGGGTCAGGCAGCTCCCCCCTGTCTGTGAAGCCAGCCTCTCACTAGTAATGCAGGGAGGGAGCTGTCTCAGACTTCACCATCCTCCTCCCCCCCCCCTCACCCACACACCATTCACTAGCTGGGACATGGGGGAAGTCAGGAGTGAGGGTCAGGCAGCTCCCCCCTGTCTGTGAAGCCAGCCTCTCACTAGTAATGCAGGGAGGGAGCTGTCTCAGACTTCACCATCCTCCCCCCCCCCCTCACCCACACACCATTCACTAGCTGGGACATGGGGGAAGTCAGGAGTGAGGGTCAGGCAGCTCCCCCCTGTCTGTGAAGCCAGCCTCTCACTAGTAATGCAGGGAGGGAGCTGTCTCAGACTTCACCATCCTCCTCCCCCCCCCCCCTCACCCACACACCATTCACTAGCTGGGACATGGGGGAAGTCAGGAGTGAGGGTCAGGCAGCTCCCCCCTGTCTGTGAAGCCAGCCTCTCACTAGTAATGCAGGGAGGGAGCTGTCTCAGACTTCACCATCCTCCTCCCCCCCCCCCCTCACCCACACACCATTCACTAGCTGGGACATGGGGGAAGTCAGGAGTGAGGGTCAGGCAGCTCCCCCCTGCCTGTGAAGCCAGCCTCTCACTAGTAATGCAGGGAGGGAGCTGTCTCAGACTGGTATCAGGGTTAGGGCACTGTGTGCAGGAAGATCACAACACCCCTGGTGCCAGGGTTAGGGCACTGTGTGCAGGAAGATCACAACACTCCTGGTATTAATAGGGATAGGGCACTGTGTGCAGGAAGATCACAACACTCCTGGTGCCAGGGTTAGGGCACTGTGTGCAGGAAAATCACAACACCCCTGGTGCCAGGGTTAGGGCACTGTGTGTGCAGGAAGATCACAACACTCCTGGTATTAATAGGGATAGGGCACTGTAAGAGATGACTGTAGTAGATTGAATAAAGATCTGATGTTTCTGCTCTCCTCACACCAAACAAAAACAACACACAAGCAGAGAAGCCCTTCTTACAAAGCTGAGCTAGTGTGTTAAGTAGGAGGAAAAGTAAACATACTTGTGCCAGTGTGGCTACTTAAAAAATACACTTACCAACAATCAATTACATATATTTGAACTGTGTACAGTTCCAGCCAGGACCACCTTTCTAAAATGCACATTGATTGGCAAATTCAACATGCACTAGCATTTCAGGTGCCTGCTAACAAAAATAATAAACAAACAGGTTCTAGTCACATGAGTGCTGATCATTACATTACTTTTTTTGTCAAGCTTCCAACTGTTTCCATTTCACATCCCCCCAACCATTACCTCAGTGTTAGCCTTGGTAACATCAATAGATAAGAGCACAGCCAGCCAATAGGAATACATACATACATATTCATTCCTAAGTGACCTTTACTGACCTGGGAAGTGTGAACACTTTGTTTCATTTTCTGTTGGTGTTCGTTAGTTTCCAGTTCCATTTCCCATCCCCCCAACCATCACCTCAGTGGTAACCTTGGTAACATCAATAGATAAGAGGGCAGCCAGCTAATAGGAACACATATTCATTCCTAACTGACCTTCAGTGACCTGGAAAGTGTTTATTTGTATCATTTTCAGTTAGTGCGCACTAAATCGAGTTAGTGCGCACTAACGGGGAGTTAGTGCGCACTAACTCCCGTTAGTGCGCACTAACACGATTTAACGATTTTTAACGATAAATCGTTAGAATTTCTATTGTATCGTGTTCTATAACGATTTAAGACGATAGTAACATTATCGGACGATAATTTTAATCGTTGAAAAACGATTCACATCCCTAACTCTCACTGTACAGTTTTCATCTTCTTTCCCGCTCTGTTTTAATTCCCCTTCACTTTCTATATTACTGTTCTCTTGTTGGTGATTGTAAGCAATGCCGACACGTTTTTGATTGGCTGATTTTTTGGCACCATTTTTTGGCCCCTTTAAACGCTGAGATCTGTTTGTACTGTCGGCTCTCCCTGCGAATCAAGTGTCAGCACAATGTTGATAAGGTATGCCCTTTATAATTTTAAAGTGCCATTTATGCTCTGATTTATCTTCTCAAAAATAGTTTCCTTAATAATTTTTCTGTAATATTTTTTCTGTAATATGTTTCTGACATGTTTTCTTAATGTACAGTTTCCATCTTCTTCCCTTAGCCATTACCTTCTGTATCTCTGCTCTCCTATTGGTGATTGTATGCGATGCTGGTGTGGTATGATTGGTTGATCTTTTGGCACCTTTTTAGCCCCTTTAAACGCTGAGATCTGTCCGCACTGTCTGCTCTCCTTGCGAATCGAATGTAAGTGCAAAATTGAAAAGGTATGGCTTTATATTTTAAAGTTCTGGTTATGTTTTGATCCATTGTATTGATCGCCATTTTCACTTTTGTTTATTTCTTTATGTTATAGTTGATGAACTCCACATTAAATTGTCTGTCCCTCCCGACACAGCTGGGTTTGGCGAAACACGGGTCCGTGTTGGGGGACCCTGTTTCAAATAACTGTGCTGTTTCAAGCAATAGAGTTGCCGTTGAAAAATACAAATTTTTTTTTCATTAAATCTATTTGAAGCTACAGGGACTTATGAAATCTTCTGCATCTCCCTGGATGTTGGTACTGATTACATTTGAGTGCAGTTCTTTGCTCCTGCTTTGTGTTATGGACTTATACTTAAGGCTAACAGGCTGCACGCATATTTCCCGATACGCGCAGAAGTGCCAAGCTTAGTAAAAGGGATGGGCTGGAGGTGGAGTCTGAGTGGGGCAGGAAGGGGGCTGGCCAGACCAGCGGCCATTAGGCCCTATCCCGGGGAAATGCGCGCCGGCAGCTGCCCAGCGAGCGCGGAACTTACTTCACCTCATAAGAAGTACGTTCCAAAAAAAAAAAAGGAAGAGGGGTTTTAGGGGTCTGGGAGGAGAGGGAAAAAGGGAGGCAGAGTAGGTAGGGGGTTAGGGAAGTTCCCTCCCAGTCCGCTCTTTAATTGGAGCGCGGGTATCATATTTTATATCACGCGCATGATATAAAACCGGCTCTTCCATGTTCACGTGACGGGAACCGCACACACATGGACGCACACGCGGCTTTTAAAACCTACCTCTTAGTCAGGATATTCAGCAGCATGGCAGCACCACTGAATATACCCAACTATCTTAAAGTTTGCTGTAACCTGAGTAGAGAAAATTGGATAAGTTTTCCTGCTAACTCTGAATATCAGAGTAGCTGCATAACTTAGCCAGCTAAATCAATTTCTCCCTTATATGCCCATTCCCCTAAAACCTTAGCCCGATAACTCATTTATCTAAGTGGTGCCCGCCCGCTGACCTTAGCTGGATATTCACTGGCACCACTTAGCTGGATAAGTTTGATATATCCAGCTAAGTATTTTTTGTATATTGGGTTCATAGTTCTCCTATCTGTAGGAAAGAAATAATATATTGATGGGGAAGGAGCATATTGCTGTTCAACAGGAGATGAAAAAGGCTGTCATACCAGCCAAGGAGCAACCACAAGCCATGGAGGGAGACAGATGCACAAATGGGCTTAGGCAAGAAGAGGCAGGAGATGAGGGAGGGGAATATGCTTGAGGATGAGCCCTTAATGGGCTTTAAGGATTCTAGTTTTATGCACCTGTTAACTGATTGGAGAAAGAGGTCATAAGCCAGTCCCATGCTATAGAGCCAGGAATGCATCAGAATATTGTCACTCAGATCAACTTCAACTCCTGACAACAACAGTTGATACAATGAAATGACATAGTGGGGGCTGGTAATATTCCTAAAAAAAAAATGCTGGACCATATGGGGGGCACAAGGCAAGGTTCAGGCTATCTTCCCCTTCCTCCTGCTTCTTCACCATTAGTGGCAGATGCTCTGCACCTTGGGGCTTCTTTACAACACATTCAGAATGTAGCCCTAGATAAGCTAGTGGAATCTTCTGAGGATAGCTTGTGCTCTGATCTTACCTTCCTGCATCAAAGTGCTCAGGTGGGGCACATCAGGGAGCCCGACATAGTAGCCAAAAGTCATTGGTGCCCATGAAGCTTTGATCCTTCTAAATATTAGGAGTGTTCAGCCTCAATCATTGTTGTTTTGCTTCCCCCCGGGTTTCATTTCATTGAATGTTTATTTCATTTCTGTTTCTTTGCAGGAATGAAATAAACATACCCCCCCCCCCCCACACACACACACAAAATTTGAAAATGGGCCATCCCAGGCCTTCCTGCATCCCCTCATCGTCCACCAAAAAATCCTGGGGCTGGGAACCAACCCAGCCCTCACTTACCCCATCCACAGGGGTCCAGATGGGCAGAAGGGATCCCCACCCATCTCCTGCTCCAATGTCATTGCATAGCTGGCAATAGTCGGCCCTGAGCGGCACCACATGTGATGTCAAAATAGTGTTGGCTGGTCCAGTGCCACAGTGTGATGTGAAAATGGCAATGGACCAGCCAACACTATTTTGACATCACACTATGGTGCCGGTCAGGGCTGACGATTGCCAATGACATTGGAGCAGGAGTTGGGTGGGGATCCCTTCTACCCATCTGGACCCTTGTGGATGGGGTAAGTGAGGGCTGAGTTGGTTCCCAGCCCCAGGATTTTTTGGTGGAGGATGAGGGGATGCAGGAAGGCCTGGGATGGCCCATTTTCAAAATTTATTTTTTTTTGTGTGTGGGCCAGCCAGTGCCATTTTTTTGTATGGCTGTATATTTATACGTATGTTTGTATGGTATTAGCTTGCTTTATATTTAGGGGGTTTTTTGTGTTTGTGAGCTGTGTACTTCTCTGTTTGTGAATCTGTGTGATTTTACTGCATGTCAGTTTATCTGTCTTCTCTGTTTATGAGTTTTTGTGCCTCCTGTGTGCATTTTCTATGCATCATTTTGTCTATATACTATGTTTTGGAGTCTGATTTTCTGCATTATGTTAGCCTGATGAGATTTTATTGTTTTATCTTTATTTTACACTTGTTTATTGTTTTGCTTATGTTATATTTATGTCTACGTTATAATACTGTTTTAGCATATTATGTTAGTGTATAAACTTTATTGTACATTACATTGGTTTACAAATGTAAATCTTGAGATTAATCAATTAATAAATATACTAAACTAAACAAAGAAGTACAAATGCTGCTGATTCAACAACAATACTCACAGCAAGCTTTTGAACTAACCATTAATTCAACCTCCAGATCACAAAAGGTACTGTAAGAAAGGTTTAAATTCTGCACTTTGAATTAGCAGGTTATGTTGTACCCCGCCCTGAACATAGGAAGGGCGGGAATGAAATGTGTTAAAATAAATAAATAGACAAGTGGAAAAAAGTGCCCACATGTTTGATGTATGTTCTTATTCCACTTATAAAATACACAAATATTTATATACTTCCAGATCCTATGCCCTACACGCACCATTGGTAATATATGAATATTGCCAACCTATTGAAAATTCACTTGTCTCATATAAAGTCCACTTGTGCACAAAAAACAGTTTTTGTGCACACAGTCCTCCATAAGTCTTTGAAAATTTCCCTCAATCTGACTTTAGCACATGATCCTATTATCATAAAAACCCATGCACCCCACAAGCAAATGCCATATTCTTTATGGATACTGTTTGTCCTATTTTTCAAGTGATAAAATCATTCATGTCTGAGAAAGTATAAAGGCAAACAATATTTGGCAATCTTCTGAAATTTAATATGCAGTCAATGTTTGATGAAACACTTTTCCAATGTTCTAACTTTGTAATATAAAGCTAAAACATAATTCTTTCTTATTTCAAATGTCAAAGTTATGCAAACATTGTCTCTTTCTCAGGAATCATTGATGCAGGAAATTAGAGTGTTTATTCTCTGCAGAAGACAAAGTAATATATTAAGGATACATCTCAGCATTTTGCATTATCATATGTCTTCTGAAAATGTATTCAGAAGCCTAAAAAAATGAATAATGCTATTACTTGACGTCCGAAAGAAAATTGTGCCTAAATACTTGCCATGCCACTGTTCACTTCAGTAATTTATATTGCTTTCTTATGCCTTCATATGACTTTTTAAGTTCTTATCTTATCACACTTTTATATTATTCCTCACTACATCCAATGCTTTTTGATGCAATACTTTTTTCTCTCTGTTTATCTGCCAAGTATTTTTTTTAAACAAAGCCACTATGTTTTGAGAATAGCTTTTGCTCTTTTTCTCATGCAATGAACTGGGGTTCCTTTATATATATATACATCTGTCTGAAATGACTTATTTAATATTTATTTATTTACTACACTTGTTTCCGCTGATCTGCAAATCTCCACAACCTACAAGTTAATGGAAGAGAAGAGCTATCCTGCCTCCCTTCATTCTCTTTGCCTTGTTAGACACGAGGGTATGTGAAAGGGGAAAATGTTCTCTCCTTACAATCTGTTGCCATCTGGGTTTACACAGGAACACAGAGGATGACAGCAAATAAACTTCAAATTGGCCCTTCCAGCGTGCCGAACTGAGATTCTTCTATTTTAGGTTTCATGAGCACATACATTCCCAAATGCAACCCAGCACCTGCTCCATCTTGCCTTTTTTAAATTTTTTTTACCCACATCTGTATCAAGTATTCCCATAATTAATTTAAAAAACTGGCCTTTACCACCCTGCTGTTAGGCCATTTCAAGAACAATTTTCATAAGCCAGTAAATGTCTATCTCCTTAGTAACTCGACTGTCTGAAAACTGTCCTCTCACCCTATGGATGAAAGTGTGCATTGTAGTATACAACTTATATACTTTTTGTCTGCATTCAGCAAAGGCATTCTGAGGTGTGTGTGTGGGGGGGGGGGGGTGTTAAGGTGGAGAATGTTACAATGAACATAATTTAGCATTTTCAAAACTCCATATGTTGTTATGAATGGAGAAAATATCTACAGAAAAAGCAAGTTCAAATCTCTGCGGATTTTTTCCTCTAGGAAATTCTGAAGGGAAACTTATGTGCACACTTTCCCTTTGAGAACCCAGTCCATGTCTTATTATCAAGTTTTCTAATAATCCCCCACAGCCTTCAAAATTCGTGAGACTGTTGTCCAACAAATTCCATTTTCCCCAGACTTATTGAATTTCTTTATTCTGAAATTTCAAAATAATACAATTTCAAGAATCCTTGAAGTGAGAACATAATGGATAATTATACATTACAATAAATTGAAAGGAAACAAAACTTTGAGAATACAATCTCCCATAGTTAGACCACAATAGAGGAAGAAAAACAAAGCAAATATCAAGACCTTCATTTTAAACTTAGTTCCTGAAAATACCCAGATCAGTCCAGACCAGTCCAGATCAGTGGGGTTGTGCATTCCTACCAGCAGATGGAGTCAGAGAACATAGAACTTTGGGCACTGCTACTTAACCAGAGTGCCACCTGCAGCCCCTCAGTATTTCTCTGACTCCAGCAGATGGTAGAGATGCAAACCTGCAGTCTGTTAGTCAGTTAAAAAAAAAAAAAAAAGGTTATAAGGGAAAGGTTTTTTTTTTTTTTAGGATAGGCTAGTTTGTAGTTATTAGTGAAGCTTCCTGAGGTGTTAGGCACCTTCGTGGGCTATCCCTCAATTGAAGCCGGGAGTCCGGGGGGTTGGATACCCCTGCCTGCGTCTCGCCCGCATTGGTGCCAGTGTCTCAATAGCCAGGGACTCCTGGTTTCCTCAAGTACTGAGGAGGCTCCTCTCACTCCTTCCTCAGACTCTAACTCTGTCAGGTTAAAGTTTTCTTAAAAAAATAAAATAAAATAAAGAAATCAGAAAAAAAGCAAGGAAGAAGCCTTTTAAGGTAGGAGGAGTTCATTTGGAGGATGGGCTGTACCATTTCGTCAGCAGGCCAGCTGGAATGGTGAGCTTAACCCCACGGGTCCTCACGATGGCCTGGGGCTCTGGGTAGGTCAGCGGGGGGGGGGGGGGGGGGGGGTTAGGCCTTCGCACGCATGTGAGGCCTCTTTTTATTTTCGCACCGGCAGCTCTCCTCATAGCAATTTCGCGCCTGCAGGGAGCTTTTTTTCTATTTTTAGCTCCTGCAGTCACACAAAGGTTTTTCTGAGATTTGCAGAGCAAAGGTTTGGTCCTCCCTGCACACTTTCACCAAGCATTATCATTTGGATGTGTGGGCGCAAGATGAATCGTCCTTTGGGGAGAGTGTACTGCGAGCGGGTCTTTCGGATTCTCGCCCAGTGTAGAGGAGCTTGGGTACATCTCACTGGTCTGGACTGATCTGGGTATGTTCAGGAAAGGAAAATTGGTTCTTACCTGCTAATTTCCGTTCCTGTAATACCACAGATCAGTCCAGAGACCATTCCCCTTTTCAGATTCCAAAAGATTACTTTGAGAGGTGATATTTCCTAAAGAAACAATTTGGTCTTTTTGCAAATGCTCCAGAAGGGGCAATTTCCGAGGTGGTCTAGTAGTTTTTTTTTGTTTTATCTGTTCCGGGTGAGAGGTTGGCTGTTAGGTTTTTGGGTTCCAACCCCCTTTGCCTTTTAAGTAAAGTTTGGTTGTTTAGGCTTGGGTACAGGTCAATACTGAGGGACTGCAAGTGGCACTCTTGTTAAGTAGCAGTAGCCAAAGTTCTATGTTCTCTGACTCCATCTGCTGGTAGGAATGCACAATCCCACTGGTCTGGAATGATCTGTGGTATTACAGGAACGAAAATTAGCAGGTAAGAACCAATTTTCCTGTTCCAGATCAGCTTGGAAGACAGCCATCTCAGGAAGGGTCCTGTTTTGCAAGAATCCTTCTAATTGATCGGGATCAAAAAAAGTATATTTTCCACCCTCCAATTTGACAGAGCATTTACATGGAATTTGAAATAAGAAAAGAGCATCTAAAGCCATGACTCTTTGCCTTTTAGAAAGAAACAGCTTTCTTCTTTGTGGCATTCCCCTGGAAACATTAAGGAACACTGCAGTTTTCTGACCTTTGAGAAAAATATTTTTTTAAATGAAAAAGTAAGTTGTGTCCATTGTTTATCAGGCTCTAGCGCAAAACACACCAAAAGAGATTAACTCTATGTTGTGCATCCAGGCCGCATAGGTGCCATGACCGGGCCTGCTCACCTTGCACTGCCTTCCACAAGTGCTGGCCTGGCTGCTGCCGCCAATCCCCGACGTCCCCGTCACTCACCACGGCCTTCCTCAGCATCCTCATCCCTGCAGGCCTCGCAGTGGAGCTCCCGACGAGGCTCCGCGTCTTCGGCCGCCTCGGCCCTGCCCCTAGGTGCGCGCACGGCCAACATCCTGTCTTTTAAAGGGGCAAGCGCGGGAAAACCGAGGGAGGCACATTTGGATGACATCACAAGAGCCATGTATATAAAGCAGGGCTCAAACCCTTGATCCCTGCCTTGGCAATTGGGTCGAAACCATTGGTGTACTAGTTTGCCTTCGTGTTCCAAGTGTTCTCCTGTTCCAGTGTCTCTAGTTCCAGCATCTCCGTGTTCCTGTGTCTTCCATTCCCAGTGGCTCCCTGTGTTCCTGTATCCTTCTCAGGTAGTACCTCTTCGGACTGACCTTTGGTACTGACCTCTGCCTGCCTGACCAATCTCTTGCCTGCCGCCAGGAACCAACCACTGCCTGCCTGACCATTCTAATGCCTGCCACCTCGAACTGACTACTGCCTGCCTGACCATTGTCTTGCCTGCTACTTGGAACTGACCACTGCCTGCCTGACCATTCTCTTCCTGCCGCCTGGAACCGACCCTCGCTTGCCTTGACTACGCCTGGACTGATTCTGATATTGACCCCTGCTTTGGCTGACTTCTCCTGGACTGATACTCTGGCTCTGACCCTTGCCCTTCACTCGGACACTCTCTTCTAGCCTACTGTGATCATCGGACCAACCTGCTTGGAAACCAACCGTAGCTTCCACTTGGCTAGACCCACAGGCGCTGCCCTGTCTCGTCCGGAGTACCATCCTGAACTAAACATCAATAAACATCAATAAACATACACATACTTACTGTGACTCCAACATCGCTCTAAGCTTCAACAGCAAGAGGAAATGTGGAAAAATGGATTTACACTCACAAAGAGGGGAGTAGCTGGCTTGTTACGGCGGTTACTACCCCAAACCAAATAAGCCTGATACTTCACCTTCAATGCATATACAGCATAGTTCTCTGCTTCAACGACAGGGGAGAAGAAAAAAGGGTTCACACTCACAAAGCGGGGAGTAGCTGGCTTGTTACGGCGGTTACTACCCCAAACCAAATGTGTCTGATACTTCACTTTCGATGCATATCCAGCATGGCTCTCTGCTTCAACGGCATGGGAGAAGACTGATACATCACGCATTTCCAGCATAGCTCCCTGCTTCGACAGCAGGGGAGAAGAAAAACAACCAATAAGGACTGTAAAACTTAGTCTGGGTAAAACAAATAAGCATGGGTGTAGCTTGCTTATGGCGGCGGTTACTACCCCTACTACCCCTAACTAATTAAGCTAGATATTTCAATGGTGGGGGTGGAAGGTAAATAGAACCAAGAGCTAAGAGAAACAGATAAGTATGAGAGAAAAAATGTGTGAAGCTTGCTGGGCAGACTGGATGGGCCGTTTGGTCTTCTTCTGCCGTCATTTCTATGTTTCTATGTTTCTATATTGCCTCCCTGAGGTCTCCAGAGCTTCCAGTTCGGGTCTAGCCCATCCACCCTGCATCAGCTGTGCACCCTTGCTCTCCGGGAGACCACCAGAGGCCCACCTAAGTCCAGGCGGTCTGGATACCTAAGGGCTCAACCTGCGGAAACCCCGGACTGTTATTGGTGAAGCTCCAGTTAGTCTCTGTCTCCTTGTGTGCTCCGCCTCCTGGTGACAGGTGCTTTCTGGGTCCGACCAGAGGGCCGTACCAATCCTGCACCAGGCCAAGGATTCATCTCCAGCACAACACTCTATCCATGACTTCTTTCTGAGATTGTTAAAAAAAAAAAAAAAACAATGAGGTTCAAAGCAGCTGGACCCTTGACAGGTTTTACAGAAGAAACCAGGGGAATGTGTCTTCAAGTAGATAAATAATACAATTTAGAAACTGAAGAGATAGATTCTTTAGGAACCTTCAACAGATCTAAATAAAACATTTTTAGCATTTCTAGAGGAGAAATCAGGGAGCTTCTGGGGAAAATATAAAATCTCAAATTACTTTTGGAATATTTCTCCAAATTTTCCAACTTATGTTGCAATAATTGGTTGTCTTTAATTAATGTTACCTCACACTCTTGTGAAGTTTTGGATTGCTTCTCAGTTTGGACTATTTTCTCTTCAAGGTCCATAATTTGCTGGGAATATGTGGTTATTTGAACTGAAACCTGAACAAATGAACACAACACATTATCAATTCTAGCAGATATAGTTTACTCTAAATCTACAAAGGCTGCCCACAATGCTTCCAAGGTGACTTCACCTGGCTTAATTTAGGCAGGTACTTGAAGTGCTCATTACAGGCACTTCTGCTGCAGAGACCTTCTCATCATGAAGAGGGATGATAATGGGAGATAAACCCAATATAGCTCTGCTCCCAGGTTCTGAAGAAGCTTCAGTGCCCACTGAAGGAGGATTCCTAATTCCAACTGAGAGCTAAATTCTCTCCTGAAGTGGCAGAAATTCCACCAAGCTTGATGAGACCTGAAACAGTAGCTTATTGATGTAGGAAGTTGAAATAATTAAGGGTGGACTGAGAAGGCGTGGAAGAAGCAGCTGGATCAGATGTCTCCCTTTACCTTCTTTCCCATCTTGGAATCACTACCAGAAATGCGAGGAAAAGTTTCAGTGATAGAGCCTTAGGGGCGTGCCCCTTTGCTGCATAGCTTTAGTGTGGCTGTGCACTGCTGAAGTACAGCTCTTATAGAGATAGTTTGACACTTGTTGATGACATCAGTGGGAGAGCTTCATCATGGAAACCAGGAGGCAGCCTGAACAGGTAGAACATGGGGCACACCACAGTTACTTCTCCACACTCTCACCAACACTAACGGGTATGGTAATAATGAGGAGGAATCTAAGAAAGCTCAAAGAATGGTCTAAGGTCTGGCAGCTAAAAAATGCAGAATAATGCATTTAGGCTGCAAAAGTACAGTACAGTATCGGAGGTGAAATTCTTCTAATTACAAACAGCAGGATCTCTATGGGTAATCGTATCTGATGATCTTAAGGTGACCAAACTGGTGGATAAAGCAATGGTAGCCCCTGTCACAAGATAAGGGCAAAGGGCAGCTGGTGCCATTTTGACTGACGGCAGCCACTGGCCTGGGAGTGGGAGAAAGCTCCCGGGCCCCCTGCTGGACTACCAAGGCATTACTGATAAATCCCGGGGGGGTCAGGAGGGTGGGTGAGATTGTTAAACTGGTGGGGGGGGGGGGGGGGTGGGGGGGGGAGGTGTCAAAATTGTACTAAAAGGTAAGGATTGGGGCACATTCAGGGGTTTTTTTTTTAATAGAGAAAAAAGTACTTATCCGAGGGTGGACTTGAAATGGCTTATCCCCAAAACAACACTAAACCCGCAGCAAAATCTTTTAGAGCCACCACATCTAGTAACCACTGACCATACAGGTTATCCTAATGATGTCTTGAAGCCTTATGCAGACTGCTTTTTTGATTATAACTGCTGCTCTATACAGCTTATAGCAGTGCTTCTTTACCATCTTCTTTTGCCACTAGGGATCCTCTGTACTTATCCCATGCTTTTTTACATTCTAGGGATATACCGTGTTTATTTTTTGTGTGTGGTTTTTGTTTCATGTTGTTCTTTTGCTTGATTTTATTTTTAAAACAGTTCTTTTTTTTTTTTTTTTTCATTTTTCCCTAATTTCATAGTTAGTGCGCACAAAATCCACATTAGTGCCTAGTTAGTCCAGTCAGTGCACACCAACACGAAACTAAAAAGAAAAAGAAATTTCAGCATTTTTTTCTTTCATTTCATGGTTCCAAATGCACATTCCTATTAAATTATGTTACTAATTTTGTCTCCACCGCACCTCTCCATGCATGCATCACCATTTTACACGAAGAAACAGTTTTGGATGTTATTCCAGAATCTACCCCTTGAGCTTTTTATTCTAGTGGATTTAAATCTGCCCATCCAATACCATAACTGAGAAAGTTCTAAGAATGACTTTGCTCTTTGTTCAGAGATTGTACTTTGTTATGTTCCTTGGGGTAAAACTACAGCTTGTTAAAATCTGGACCTGAGCAGCCATGTGCTATAGTCATAAAAAGAGAACGTGACAACTGTATTGAGGTATCAGGACATAGTGAGCATAATTTTATATCTGCATGTACTAGGAATAGATAAAGTCTGGTTTCACCTTTTATTGGCAGATTTTACCCCAAATGTTCAAAGCAAACTTATATGCCTAGCATGTCTTGGTATGCTGCGGACCTATGAGAGGCCAAGAAGATGTATCTAGCACAGCATTGGCAAAGTCTGAAACAATACAGATCTTCTCTGAGTCAATATCAAGGTAAGACAGTTGAAACTAAAAGAAATTATTTTTCTCAGAAGATCCAGGCAAAAAGAAGAAACATCTTGTAGAAAGTACTTAGTATATACAGCATGTCCTTGCTGACATAAGTCTGTGTTTCAAACAAAAGTTCTGACTCAAGGGAGTTTCAGTTTGCCCCTTATCAGCCAAACTTCTTCAATCTGAAAAGTTAAAACAGATAAGATCTTTAATTGAAATAAGCCCAAAGAACAGCAAAGCACAGGAACAGGCTGTAAAGGACATTAATATCTCCATAGATCAATTCAGGATGTCCCTCAGACAAGAGAAAAATTGTATGTTCTGTAGGGTGAACAGGAATATAAGACCTGGAACAGTACATCTATGACAACAAATTAAAAAACAATTTAAGATCATTAAGATGGATTCCTTTGAGGATGCCTCAGATGATTCAGCAGCAGGCTCTAATGAAGGAGCAAACATCATAGATCAAAGACAACCTCCCTTCTCTCATAAACCTCTTTTAGAAGAAAATCAAGGATATACACAAACCAAGCGAGGATACAAGGGGTCATCGTCCCCTTCGAGCAATGCACAAAACACCATAGCTGAGACCACATAATATGTTCTCAAACCAGACTGAATCATCAGAAGATAATTTATTGGGTGAGTGTGTAATGTCAATACAAGAATGAGTGGAAAAATGTTGTTTCATTTTTTGCTTTGTTATTGGGGGGGCTATTCCCCTATGAATTTCATTTTGTGTAATGTTTATTTTGATTCTTTAGTTTCAAAAAAAATGGATCCCCCCAAAAAATATGTGAAGAAAAAGGAAAAGGGGCCTCCAGGGACTCCCTTGTCGTCCTCCCATCCCTCTCACTCAGAAAAATGCCAGGTCCAGGATCCTCTATAGCCCCAACTTACCTGGATTGAGGGAGCTCCACAGATGAGACCTAGGCCCCGGCCCAAGCGGGGCCTTGCATGAAGCTTAGGCCGACTTTGCGGTAATCTACCATGTGCAAGGCCGAGCCTGTGCAAGGCCGAGCCCAACACAGACCAATGGATGTGAATTAATTAACAATGGATGACCCCACCAAGTGGCACCATCCACTGGGGTCATCCATGGTTATTTAATTCTGGCACAATGACCCCAGCGGAAGGTATCAGTTGGCAAGAAGAAAGAAGATGCTAAAGAGGAGCATCAAGGCCTGGACTTCAGACCCGAGCCTGACCCTGAGCTGAGGCCCAGGCATCGGGTTACAGCTTCTGGACCAGGACCCAGCATTTGGCCTGGTTATAGGCCAAAGCCCTTGCATCAGGACCCAGCTTCAGGGCTGGGCCACAGCATCAGGCCTGGATACGGACAAGACCCTGGCATCAGAACCCAACTTCTGGGCTGGGCTGAGGACCTGGGTCCAGGCTGAGGCCTCGCTTTGGGACCCAGCCTCTGGGCCTGGTTGCAGCATCAGGTCTGGGTCCTCAAAACATCGGGACCCGGACTTCGGGCAGTTCCCCGACAACAGATCTGGGACCAGTACAATGACCTAGCATTGGGCTTGGGTCTGGGCCAAGGCCAAGACCTAGATGATGGGACACAGCCTCTGGTCCTGGAACTGACATCAGGCCTGGGTCTGGGTAAATTCCCTGTTGTTAGGGCCAGGCCAGGACACAGCATTGGATTTGGTAAGTATGGGTGGGGGTGCATCGTGAAATTTACCAGACCTGGGCCTTTTCTCAGAACTCGGCATTGTACTTGGGGCATAGGCCAGCTTATCTCAGAGTGAAATTATAAATGAGTGTACTCTGCTCCTATTTCTGAACATAAAACTTCAAAAAGCCCAATTTTCAGTGACTTTCTTTTAATGAAATTAACAGTTTCCACTACTTCCATCAGTACTGCCATAAGATCATGGTGAATAAATTTAGATGTCAAAGCTTCACTGTGACTAAAACAATGATTCCAAACCACATCATTACCAGCTGTCTCAGTCTTTTTTTTTTTAACTACACGGCCTTTTTTTGCTGTCACATTTGCTGCAACATCACTTGTAATTCCTTTCCAATTAGCCCTGTCTAATATATATTTCACGGTTATACAGTTATATAATGTTTGAAATGTCTGTGTGGCTGATATGTTTGGTGATAGAGTCAGACAACACAGCAGATTTTCTACAAAGTGATCTTTGCAAACATATCTCATATAAATTAACAGTGCAACAAAGGAGGGATGTGTGTGGAAAATGTTTTCTGTTCGGTTCATTATTTCAGTTCATTAGGCTCTTTGATTCTTCTTTTGTTCATTTCATAGCCAAATATTTCATTTGATTATTTGTGTAATTCACTCGGTCTCCGTTAAATTCAACAGGGGAAGCAATGCATCATATTTTCGGCTCTAACACAGTGATTTTCTATTTAGTTTTAATGAAACTTGCAAGTAGACATCTGCAGCAAAAAAAAGTGGCATGTCAAGACACTGAAGCACTGTGACAGAGGCAAAACAGAGGAATGAACAGCACAAGGGACCACAAAAGGAGCAAAGCATCACAAACTGGAAAAAACACTTCAAAGCATTGTGAAATGAGCAAAGTGATACCAACAGTGGCACTGCTTCTAAACTGTGGAATAGACTTTCTTTGAAGATTAGATGGGTTAATGATTCATCTCAATATACCCAAGTTTTTGGTTAAATTGGTGGTTCAGTGGTGGGAGATTTTACGATTGAGTTTTATAGAGATGGGTCTGATTGATTGTACTGATTACCATTTTATGTTAGATTTGCTTTTATTGATTGACGCACTATTTGTGTGTTTGGTTTTTAATATGTTCTTGATAACTCCACTGGGATTTCAATGGAATGTGATTAATAAATCTAATAAATAAATACGGCTGCGGCACCAACACCCTAAGGCACCGACAGAGGGGCGAAGGCACCAACAATAGTAGCATGAAAAGCCCAAGGCAAATAATGAGGAGAACAGCAGCACCAACAATATAAAGAGCACTCCAGAGAACTATGAGAGGGGCAGAGCCACACCAACAGTGGCAAACACACCCCAAGGCTCCAAAAGGACAAAGAGCACCAATAACAGTGGCAAGAAGACCCCAATGTACCAAAAGAGGGATAAATGTCACTAGCAATGGTAACATGAAGACGCCAAGGCACCATGAGTGGAGGAAAAGACTGCAGTGTTCCGAAACCAGAGAATATCTGGAGAAGATGCTTAGCAGTCCTGATATGCAAATTAGAATTATTATATTTTATTCTTTATTCATTTTGAAGAATCAAAGTGATGTACATAATCAATAAACAGCAGGGGGATAAGAGGAATTGGCTTCAGACTACACCCGAGTGCCCCAACTTCCATGGTCTGGGATACTGTTGCACAGGCACAAGGTAAAAAAGCACAGGACTGCTTCTATGGCCAAGACCTAAAGGAACGAAGAAAGCATGCGGGGGGGGGGGGGGGGGTAACTTGCCTGGATGCTTTTGATGCAACTGTAACATCAATCTCTGCTTCAAAGGAGGGGGGGGTGGAGGGTGAAAAGAAAGTGGATTCAGGGACAAGGGACTTTTGGAAAGTTTTTTTTTGGGGGGGAGTGTGGGGGTGGGTTGTAGTTAATTGAATTTGAAGGGTTGAGGTGGGTTTGTGGAGAGAGAGAGAGAGAGAGAGAGAGAGAGAGAGAGAGAGAGAGAGAGAGAGAGAGAGAGAGAGAGAGAGAGAGAGAGAATCTTCTTATAAGGTTGTTATAATAGTCAACTATTTATATCACTATAGGAGGGCCAGCTAGTAACTCGAGGTGAGATTTCGGTGGTGCAGGGTTTGGGGTCCAGTTTTACTAGCAGAGTGAGACATACGAATAACACAATAGACCTCGGTGAAGATTTGACATCATTTGGAGTGCAGAAAGTCAGACTAAGATGAGGTTACTTCAATGTTCTCTCACTCTAGCTTGATAATATCCTAATAGAGAGTCCATCAAGCTAAGGTGAGAAAACATTGTAGAAATCTCATCTTTGTGTGACTTTCTTCTTTCCAAATGATGTCAAATCTTCACCGAGGTCTACTGTGCTGTTCGAATGTCTCACTCAGTTTGTAAAACTGGCCCCAAAACCCCAACTCAAGTTACTAGCTGGTCAGTCTATAGCAGTATAAATAGTTGACTACTAGGTATGCCACCCTAGAAGCTCTCTCTCTCTCACTCATACAAGTATTGTAGCTCATGAAAACTTTAATGCATGTTGCAATAAACTGATGTGAAGTGCTAACATAGCATGTGGTGAAGTAATTCTAAAATTATCATAGTCATACCCCTTTTTCTTATCACAGGCATTATCCATGCAAAAAATATAACATTTTGATGAATCTAGGGGTAAGTGTCAATATTTGGACTTATCTGGATAAGTTAACTGAATAAATTAGACCTGCCATAGAGCAAGTCTATCTATGCCGGGTAAAACGTAACCGGCTAAGTAGTGTTTTGTGCATGGATATTCAGCAGTACAGCCAATATTATTAAAAGAGTGTTGTATCAGTAAATTAAAAAAAACTGAGCAAAAAAAACAAAACAAAAAACAAAATATGTAAGCTTATAGGACAGCAGTAGTGAAAAATATAAGTTTATATACTTGCAAGGCAGAAAAAAAGAAATAACAAATATTTTCTGCTTCTAGCTTCATGAAAGTAAACCTGGAAAAGTCTATGATTTGCAGACATTAAAAATTTAAGACAAGTAAAACTGCTTTCAGATCTAAAAAATTCTCTTTGGGAGTAAACTTCCAAATAGAGTTATTATCCAGAGACCAAAGGCAAAGTATTAGTTCTCAAAATAATTTGTATGTGACTTGTCTATGCTAGCAAGGTATTAACTCAGGCAGCCGTGACAGCCCATGGTTGGAAACATGGGGGAAGGGGAGAGGGAGTGAAGTAAGCCATAAAGACCCATGTATACAGAATACCCCAAGACACCATATGTGGAATAAATTGGTCACAGCTTTATTATAACAACAGTAGACAACACAACTCTGTACCCGAGCAATAACATAGGTAAGCTAACAGTATATCCTCTTCTGTGCAGCCAGCAGGTCTCCTCAGGCCTGGGGCCCACCACAACCAAGCTAGGCCCTGCCTTTTGTGAGGAACTATAAGGCGTACTGGTCACTCGCCGCTTGCAAGCAAGGTGACTGCCCCTTTGGAGGATGGCGGGCATCCGGTCTGCCGCCGTTCCAGGGCCAGTGGGCCCTGGTGGTAATCAGCCCCCCTTACATCAAATTAGTTTACCATGTGCTGTCCACTGCCTCCAACTGGTGGCCCCCTTCCCAGCTCGGGTAGGCCACCCAACTGCAACAAGATACTTGCAATACAGCTCTCGCTAACAGAAAGATCTAACTAATTGTTGTTCCCATAATAAATATAAAAGGGTGGGTGGGTGGGCTCGCAGGCAGTAGCACTGAGGGGCAGATGCAAAAAAGGGTCGGAGGATGGGGCGCGCCAGCCTTAAGAACCTGGCGCTTATGCTGCTGCCCCTCGGGAAGGCCACGGGCTTCAAATAGCCCAATGAGCCTGCCCACGCCAGCCCAATCCGCCCCCCCCTCCCCCCGATGCGACCCATGGCTCGGGCCGCCTAGCTCCATGCAGCCCCAAGCTCATTGGGCCTCGCTGTTGCAACCATGCATACCTACATCGGGGGGGGGGGGGGGCAACATTGGCATAGCGGCGATGTCATCATGCGGTGCTGATGCCAGTCGACCTGAGATGACGCTGCCGATGTACCCGAGAAGCTGCATCCCTTCGCCTCCTTTGTCCAGCACTTCTAGCACAGCGCCAGGTTACACGCAAGAAACTGCGTGGTGCCACGCAGTTCCTTATATTGTTGGAATTGTTTTGATAAAAATATTTGTTTTCATTTTACTTTGCTTCACTGGAGCACTAATGAATATTATTTTAGGAAGAGAAAATGGTTTAGTTATCATTGCGATATCATCAGCAGAAAATTTAACCACATTTAGGAAACAACTAGCCTATTATAAAAAAATAATTCTTGACGCAAAAAAACTATTCTTTAGTTCAAAAATTGAAAAATTTGCAAACAACCCAAGAACACTATTTAACATAGTTAAAAATCTGACTAATGATAAAACAAAGGCGCCCCAAACCCCACAAGAGAATAAATGTAACATTATAGCATACTATTTCTCAGACAAAATCACAAGCCTTAAAGTGAAGATTCCAAGCTTAACAAAGCAGGAAATCAAGATGCACAAAAGAGACGTGACACAATGGTCCACCTTTGACGAGGTATCCCAGATCGAAGTGGAATCCATGATAAAAAATTTGAATCCCGCACCACATAAAATTGACACCATTCCCACCATGCTAGCTGATATAACTTCCTACACAATAGCCAAAATAATTAATCTGTCACTTAGCGAAGGAGTAATGCCAGACTCACTTAAAAATGCAATAATAAAACCAATACTGAAAAAGAAAAACAGTGACCCAAATGTCTTAAGTAACTATAGACCTCTTTCAAATTTACCTATGCTTGCTAAAATAATAGAATTTATGCTCATTAGCAGTTCCCCAATATTGTTTGGTAATTGGAAAGGGGAGATTTGTTTTATGTAATGTTAAATTTGAGCTGCTGGGAAGTAATCAGAATTATGTTAACCCCTTTCCTCGAAAATAATTTCATTGTATGGAATTACAACAAATGTTTTGATTTTATTTTGTGAATTAAAATCAGAAATAAAGAATTAAAAAAAAAAAAAAAGAAAAAGTGGTACAAAAGCAATTAGCGGAACATCTAGATAACAATAACATACTCTACCCCTCGCAACTTGGCTTCAGAAAACACTATAGCACCGAAACATTACAAATCTCTCTAACAGATAATGTACTACGCGGACTTGACAGCGGAAAACACTACATTATGATACTATTACATCTGTCAGCAGCATTTGACACAGTAAACCATAGCATACTACTGAAAAGGCTAGAAGAAATAGGATTAAAAAAACAAAACAATGGAATGGTTCACATCCTACCTTAATAATAGATCTTTTCAGGTACAGATAAAAAACACAATATCAGACAAAATAGAACTAAAGACAGGGGCCCCCCAAGGTTCAGCACTTTCGACGACTCTATTTAACATTTACATGCTCACCCTCTGCCACCTACTGGCAGGACTAAGTATCATACATTACATATATGCTGACGACATTCAGCTAATTCTACCGGTAGAAGAAACAATTGAAAAAACACTGATCTTTGCAATGTTGTACCTAGATATAATAAAACAACTACTAAACCAAATGGAACTAGTAATTAACATTGAAAAAAAACAGAATTTATACATCTTGAACGAAAAAACATTGAAATAATTCAGAATCCTATTAAACTTAAAAATGACAAAACAGTGGAGCTAACTGAGAAAGCTCGAAACCTAGGAGAAATAATTGGCACGGAACTCAGCCTTAAGCAACACATATCACTGAAAGTTAGAGAAGGTTACACCAAATTAATGGTCATTAGGAGACTAAAACCCTTATTAACTCAAGCACACTTTCGAACATTTCTGCAAGCACTAATATTCGCTAGCACAGACTATTGTAACACGCTTTTCCTAGGATTACTATATGCAACACTAAGACCACTGCAAATACTACAGAACTCGGCTGCCAGAATACTTACTGGAAAAGGCAGAAGGGATCATATCACTCAAACTCTTGCAGATTTACACTGGCTACCAATAGAACAAAGAGTGCAATTTAAAACGCTATGCACAATTCATAAACTAATCAATGACGAAAATGCCGATTGGTTAAACACTGCCCTACGATTGCATGTCCCCCAGAGAAATCTCAGATCAGCCAAATTCCCTCAGTCAAAACACAAAACTGACCCAAGTTAGAGAGAGAACACTATCTTTAGCGGGTCCAATATTATGGAACACATTACCACTCGAATTAAGATTAATGAAAGATTTAAAACTCTTCAAAAAAAGTTTAAAAACATGGCTTTTCAAAAAAGCCTTTCAAAGTGAGGTCGATGAATAAGAACACCTACACACAGCTGAAAGTCACCCAAAAGCATAATTGCTTACTTTATTATTTTTATCATAATTAATTATTAAATTAAGAGAAGGACAGTATACAATGTATATGATTATCCTATTAATCATATAAATGGAAATCCCAATCCACTTTCCATATAAAGTATATTATTGAAACATGTAACTGAAAAATTTAGTGGCACCCTCTGGATAATTTATAAACCAAACCAAACTTATTTCGTGCCTAATTGTAAACCGTTGTGATGGTGCATTAATAAACGACGGTATACAAATGTTTTTAAATAAATAAATAAATAAACTCGATTTATATGAAATGCAGATGTTAGTGTGGGGAAATCTAAAGATTTTAAAATTTTTAAGATGATGTTTATTGGCATTTTTAGAACAAAGTCAGTTTTGAGCATAAATGCATTAATTGTGTTTACTATAGTAATTTTGGGTTGCTTTCTATTATTAATTTATTAATCTGTATGTGAAAGATAATATTTTTGTTTTCTATATAAAGTAATTGATTCTATCCTTCCATAATGTACAGAGAATAGGAGTATAACCCTACTAATAGTGCAGCAATGGAAGTCATCTGACCAATTAGAAATGCAAAATAGATTTCCCTATTAAGAAGTTTTATTGTCTAGAGCTGTCCAAACCCTGGCGTGATTTAATATCATAGACTGAAAAATAGATAAGATGCATTGAATGTGCTATTCTGGTACTTATTCGAGTGAATTCATTAATTTTACTTTTGAAATTAATTAAGTAGAAGCTGACAGTAATGACGTTATATAAATCTTTTTTTAATGGCTTAACTGTAAGAGTTAATTTTTATTCAGCTTAGAGAAAGGGATTTGCCTATATATATTTTTTATATGATGTCACTTCTGATGGTGCATGTTAATTGAAAAAGCTTACTGGTAAATGGAGTTTTATGTTCTCTGAATTTAAATATATAGAATGAATTACTAGATATCAATACCATAATGCAAGAGACAATGAAATGTGTGTAATTGTCAAACTTACCCCTAGATTCATCAAAATGTGTTATGATTATTGGTGTTTGGGTGGATCCTTGGACACTGTGGCAGCTGACCACGCCTACGGGGGCAGTCCCGTGAGGGACCACGGTGTCAGGCTAGACTCTGGACACACAAACACAGATTTGAATCTTTAAACAGTTTTGGAAACCACCAGAGGTGGCAGTAGTGAGTAGTAGATGTTGAGCCCGGCTGGGCAAGTATCCCACAGGACGCTGGAACAGCAGATCCTCTGCTTGGCTGTGCTGTAGTGGAAAGAGACTGAGAGTTATGAGTACACAGTGATAAAAATACAGAGTCCCAGGTAGAACTGGTGAAGCACTGAGACAGGGAGAGCAGGCCCTCGAGGAGCGAGTACCTGATCCCTTAGAGCAGGGAGACTCAGTGGTATTGTACTCACACAGCAGTTCCACTAGACAAGAGGTCTGGCACTGGAACAGAGGGCAGGCCCTCGAGAAGCAGGTACCTGGTTCCAGGGAAGCAATACTGTGGAATAGATGGTAGTTGTACTCACAGATGGATACTGTTAGTGAAATCTTCCAAGTAGAGAAAGTTGTAGATGCAGGCAGCGACTCAGGGAACATGGGCCCTCGAGGAGCAAGTACCGGTTCCTGATAGCACCTGAACAAAGCAGAAGAGGCCCCCAAGGAGCGGGTACCCTGTTAGCAGTAAGAGTTCCAGAGAACGCTGGAGTGGCAGAGTAGCTTCGGTATGGAGAACAAATCCCATCTGTAGTAATCCGAGTTGTTGCTAACTCGATTAGCTACCAAAAGAGGTAGGCTTAAATATCTGGGCAGCATGATGTCATCTCAGGGGGACGCCCCTGAGATTCGCACCAATGAGGAAATAAAGATGAGGGTGGCATGCGCATGCATGCCCTATGGTACCTTGGAGGAGCATGGCAGGAAGCAGCACCAAAGCCAGTCCGGGGATGCCAGAGAGGTCAGCAGACAGATGCCGTGGCAGCCAGTAGTCCGAGGTGAGTGGGAGGAGCCGCAAGAAGAGTAAGGTAGGCGGGGCGAAGCCGTCGCAGACCGACGGTCGCAACAAAATGTTATAAATAAAGTGGAATTAGTGCCCGCAATAAAAAAGAGGGAGTGGTTAGGTTAATTTCCCTGCTTCCACATTGCTTAGGTAATTTTCACAATGCGAGATACATTTATCGCACCCTTGCTATTTTTCACATCGCATGCTGATTAATCCACTGCAGGCACAGCTAGGTAGAGAGTGCATCAAGCTAGATAGAGAGTGCATTGTACAAATCAACATCTTTTACCTTTCATCAGTCAAAATGACAGAAAATCTTCATCGATGTCAACTTTTCACACCTCTGAGTATGTAAATAAAACTGTCCCCCAAAACCTACCCCACCCCCCAAACCTCACCCCAAGTTAATAGTGCCCCGTCTTACAGTGGTATAAATAGTACACTTACAGGTTACCCTCTACAGACTCACTCTCTCTCATTTCCAATAAATCTGCCCAAACTCCTCCCACTTGTATAGCAAATGCCACTTTTGCATACTATTGTGCTATATACCATGTGTGTTAAGGCCCTATATTTTAGTATTTTTAAAATCCTGATAGGTGAACTTTAAAAGCCTGACATGCGTATCAGTTAGGGAATGCATGCACATGTAGGGCATACATGTGCCCACCAAATTTTAAAAGCTACCCACATGCACATGCAAATACAATGAGATAATATCTTACATCGGATAAAAAAGGGGCACAATGTGGGCAGGGCATGAGCGTTCCTGTGTGGGGCCATGAGACACGCAAGTAAATACTTACGTACCTCAGTGCACGCCCAGGTGCAGTGCCAGGTAACTTTACTTCTGCTATTGATGAGGTGTAACTGTCAATAATTAGATTTTCAGGTTTCCAAGAAGTGTTTGAGGGGTTTGGGTTAACTGGGCGGGTTTGTGTGGACCTGTGGAATTGGACTAGAAAGGACCTCTCACTTATGCTTGTGGGATCTCCATATAGGCCAACTATGCAGAGAGTGAGACAGTGAGGCATATGTTGCTAAGCTCAGCAGCCAGTTAGTTGTTTATTATAAGTTGTTTAAATCTTATAATATGATGTTAAAATGTGTTGAAATCAAAGAAACCCAAGGTTATTTTAGATCTGCACCAGGAGCTTTAGTCACAGTGAAAATTACAGTGCTTGCTGTTTGCTGTAATGAAAAACATCACAAGGTATTGCATTAGTATTTTTTTTTTATTGCATTTTCAATTACATCTCAAGGCATAACACTTGAATTGAAATTTTGTGGTACATGAGAATAATCATCTCAACAAGGGAAAAAAAAAGATAATAATATATAGGTAAATTACCACTTCCAAGTCCACAATTTGAGAGGATCATGATCAAACTTTCAGGAAAAAAGTAAATTAATTACAATGCTAGGAAATACTGACTATTTAAAGAGCTTTATATAATAAGCGGACCTTCATTCTGCTTTTAACGGTTTTCGAGCAAAGGGATAGATACAGATTTACTTGTCAGAAAAAAAGATAATTGACAAGACTGAAAAAAGACATAGGTGACATTCTGGAATTTTACGGTGCATTTGCAAGGAAACGTAAGTATGAAAAAAGCGCCTAATTCCAACACTTTAGGTTTCAAAAGCAGGAATTGTTTCCTCCTCTTCTGGGTTTGCTTCGAGAAATCTGGAAACACAGAAACTTTCAATTTCATGAAAAGTTCAGTTCTATGCCGAAAAAACATTTTGAGGACCCAGTCTTTATCTGACTCCAATAAGAATGACACCGGTAGAGTAGCAGGTTTTTGTAGATCTTTTTGAAACATAAAAATGACGGCAGAAGAAGACCAAACAGCCCATCCAGTCTGCCCAGCAAGCTTTCACAGTTATTTTTCTCATACTTATCTGTTACTCTGACCGCTGAGGTCAGGGCCCTTATTGGTAATTTTTTTGGTTCTAATTTCCTTCCACCCAAGCCATTGATTTTGGATAGCTTCTAGAAGAGCTGATATATCTAGTGATGAACTAGCAATAGGTGATATCACCTATTCATACCTTCCATACTCTTTTTCTTGAAAAAAGGAATATAATATATACGAGAGATGGGTTGTATTGCTTTCTCCGGAATCTTTAGATTTTCCATCAGATATTTTCTCCACATTTCTGCTGGTGTTACAGTTGGGTCCTTAGGGAAATTAATAAAATGGAGATTTTTCTCCGTATATTGATTTTCCAGATTTTCCAATCTATAAGCAAGCATTTGATTTTCTTTCATTAAATTGTGTTGCAGACTCGACAGTTTTCCTGACTCAATTTTATTAATTTCAAAAGATGTTTTTACTTCTGTGACTCTACTACGTTTAAACGAGTGTCCAGTGATGAAAAGAATTCAAAACAGATTTAAATTGCATAGTCAAATTTGCGTTTAAGACCTGAATGGCATCCCATAAGGAGTCCAAAGTAATGGAAACATGTCTTACCATTTCTTCTAACTGACAAACGGCATAAGAAAATGGAGACTCTTCTACTTGCTTCTTTCCACCGTCAACAGACGAAGCTATCTCCTTCCCTGGACCATGCTCTGGCATTAGAGAAAAAGACACCAAATCCGGCAGCATACCCACATCACCCGATGTTTTCTCGGCCAACTTTCCCTCGGGCTGGCTCAGGGCATATACTATCTCAGGTTTGGAGGGAGGACACCGCTCCTCCGGGTAAAGTGAGTTCGATAGCTCTGGGAGCAAACCGGCTTTCTCTGCTTCTGGTTCTGCTCCGAGCACACTCCTGGTCTTTGCTCTTCGTGGCGAATGTGGAGGTCCATGGGTCCCTGCACCTCTTCCAATGGCAACTGTGTAGGTAAACCCCTCTCCCTGCCTCTCTTCTTCCTGCCAGAGTGGGGCATTTTGAGAAAGAAACGGCTGGGGTCCGACGAGCGTCTCACGGTCGGCTAGTCAGATCGGCCCTTGCATTAGTATTGATTTAGACTTCCTCCATAAGCTACCTCTCAACAGGGAGGACCTAAGTACTCATCACCTTAAATCATGAAATGGCAAACAAGATTTGAAATGGTAGACAAGGGGGCACTGCTTTAACAATTGGATATAGGTAGATGGGGCAACTTGTGACTGGGTGATGATTTTTGGTTGATCCGTGATAGGATCAAATGCATGGTAATAAATCTTAGGATGTGATGAAAGGAAACTTGTAATCAAAGAATAAAGCATGATTGGTCATATAATCTTTTAATGAAGACTGAGAAATATTTAAGTGCCTGTCTGGGATTGTTAAGACCGGGCACTTGCTATTGCCTTGTAGTTTGGCCTGTCTATTTTTTCTTTTAATAAAAACCACAAATGAGTAAGTGCTGGTATCTTAGCTGAATTTCTTTTATTGCCACATTATTAATTATAACTGTTGCTCTGTGGAGATTAAAAAAAAAAAAAAAACAGAGCTCTTCCTGCCTCTGGTGACCTGCGCGTGGAACAGGGAACATTTCAGATAATGCTACCCTGGAGGTTCTGGATTTAAGCTTTCTACCTAAGAGCCTAAATTTGGCTTCTAGAACCTCCCTCCCACATTTTCTTATGTTGTTGGTGCCCACATGTACCATATCAGCTGGCTCCTCCCCAGCACTGTCTAAAATCCTATCTAGGTGATGCGTGAGGTCCGCCACCTTCGCACCTTGCTACAAATAGCAACTACCCCTTGCACTTCTGAACCACAACTCAGAACGGCTCTAGATCACTGTTGTTTCCCCCAGTAAAATGTAGGAAACAAAACAAAAATATGTACATATTCTGTACATTTATAAAATAGCATATATTTACTACTTATGCATATATTTGCTATATTTACTCACAGAATGTTTTTGAGAATTACGAATTAGAGTTTAAATAGAAATTTATTAATCAGAGTGTTATATGCTGGTAAAAGTGTATAGGAGGTTTTGTTAACTTTTAATCAGACAGAGCAATGAATCCTTTTTGGCTTTGGAAGAAAAATAATTGTCTACAGCAGTTTTAAACAATGGGGATAATTAAATGAATACAGTGGAAGTGGACATGTCCAAAATTAGAAAGAGTGTGTGTTGCAGAGATATATATTAATAATTGACCATATAAATTATAATTTCAAATAAATCAATGAATTGTCATGTACTTTATGAAGTTTTATTTTTCAGAAAGAAAATGGCAACTTTGCAAAAATGAATGTTTTAGACTCCTCTTTCATGGAACTTGAAGGGAAGAGAAAAAAAAATGTGTTGTGATTGCTGAAGCTATTTCATTCCTATACATTACTTTATACTTACAAATGAATTAATTTGTTTTTAAGAAAGTCATTTAAATATATCCCATAAAGATAGGAATGTGTATCAACTATTTTTAAAACATTTTGAAAAAAATCTGTATTAGGCTAGGGGGGGTTGAGTACAGGAGTAGCCTAGTGGTTAAAGCATAGTTTACAAACCAGGGCAACTAGGGTTCAAAGTCACTTTACTCTCCATGGCCCTAGGTAAAAACTTATGGGGCAATTTTCTAAAGGATTTACATATGTAAAATATACTTACATGAGTAAATCCCATGGACAATTCAGTGGCATAAATTGTAGCAATTTTCAAAAGTCTACTTACTTGAATAAAGGACATTTATTCACACCCAAGTATGGCATATATGAATCCCCCTGCCCGATAGCATGAGTCAGTTTGCTGGTTCATTTTCTGAATATGTCTACCCCATAATGCCACTCCCTGCTACTTAGGCCATGAGATGATATCAGACCAACACATAGGTAGATTTTAAAAGCCCTAGGCACGCCAAAGCTAGGAGATACGTGCAGAAGTAGTGCCCACACGCACTGCACAGATTCTAAAAGGTGCACGAGTACACGCATATCTCCCAGTATGGGCACAAATCGGGAAGTCAAAAAAAGGTTGGGACATGGGCATTCTGGGTCCGTAACCAGAAGTATGTGCAAAAGTATTTATGCACAAGGGTCCCCTACCACGTAATTTTTCTTCTGCTATGGATGGCATGTAAGTTTTGAAATAAAAAAATCAGGGCTAGTCAGTGGGGTTTGAAGGATTGGGGCTAATAGCGTAAAAGGGAGGCCATCTAGCTAGGGAGGTTAGGAAGTCTTATCCTTTACCCGGGGTGAACTGGGAATAAACTGGAAAATTGATAATTGTATCAGTATGCATACCTACTAAAATTTCCCCCACTTACATGATAGAGGCAGCATTTGCATGCACATGCACGTATCCTTATAAAATTGCTCACACATGTATGTGTGTACAGCCGATTTTATAACATGGATGCATATTCACGCACATTTTATAAAATAGCTGCATACATGTGCGCCCACATACATGTGCCCACACCCATGCGGCTGTTTAAAGATGGAAACAAGAAGAAAAGCAGCTCAAAGTCCTTACATGCCACATCAGTCATCTATCAGTCCATCTGCACAGATCAGTGCCACTGGAGTGCATAATTAAAATCTCTGGAGGAGTCATGTATCCCATCCATGCAGCAATTAGGGGCAGAAACTTACCCCAGCACATCTCATGATGCCCCAGCCAGCATACTGTGACTTTCTGCCGTTCAAGCTCCAAATTAAGGCCAGCTGGGCATATGCAAGCCCAATCAAAAGCCATGCACATAGGACCTTGCTCTCAGAACATGGTACATCTACAGGTCAAAATGAAAGTTAACATCTGCTACTCTAGGATCCTCTTTCTAACCCAGGAATTGAATGCCTCCAACTGCCAACACTCAATCCTCTGGATAACAGATTTAGGGAGTCCAGTTTCTGCTGGAATGGCGGCAGCACCAATACGGAATACATGAGTACAGCATACCAAGGCATCAAAACCTGATGCAATTAGAGATTTCTTAAGAACTATGGTAAACTGAAACTTCGTTAATGGTTGTGTGTCATGATGTATCAAAAAAGTAGCATCCTCAACCAGGCACAACAATAAGTATTTACAAACATTACTTATAGGGCAGGTCAGTATATCCTCCATAGTGCAAAGGGTCAACCATATCCCACGACTCTGCTCGTCTGTTTTAAAAAACTGTAATGCACCCTCTGATTTCTGGAGCTGAATATGATCATGAAACACATCTGAACATTTCGTTACCCATCGGGAGGCAGAGACTAACTTGCTAATCCGTAAAGCCCCTTAAAAGACAAGAATGAAGGCCATTCTAAATAATAGTGCAATAACAGTTGAAATAGAATCTCCATGTCAAATGGGCTAAGGATACCTGCAGTAAGCTCCATGCTTCTGGGTCCCAAACTTCCAGACATAATCGGGGTCAAGAGAGCTGCAAGGATGCGCTTCTGGCATAACTTGAAACAGGATCAGACTATCATTTAGTGAGCCGATTGAAATCTTGTAAAAAGGAATGCCAGACTCGTAGATCCTCACAGAAATATCTCATTATGTGAATATAATGAAACTTCTTGCATACACCCACTGTGGCTCTAGACAACCATCTAATAAAATCCCTACCCATCAGGATTCACTCGACATGTAAAATTCAATGATCTGATCAAGGACTGAAATTTCACAAATGTAGTCTTCTTGACACCTAAAAATTGCTGTATGATGGATCTCAATTGTGCCAGCTTAGTCTCCGGGAGGCACAAGATCATTGCCACAGTGTCCGATTCCATACCCTAAGAGGTAATGCAAGTAAGCGGACCCTTCGCCTTTTGTTCAACTTTAAGTATGCCAAAATGCTTCACTACCCATAAAAACGACCTTAGCAACTCCTTGCAGTCTCTGGACTCAGCTTTAACCACAAACAAAGTTATTCAAATAATGGACCATATTCTCCTTATCCACTACCTCAACTTCAACCGAATGAATGAAGGTACTAAAAAGCTCAAACAGGGCACGAGAAATAGATCAACTCAGTCCACAAAGAAACTCCTATCCAACTCAAATCACAACAAAGGAAAACAGCCAGGGTGAACAGGTAAAAGTTAGAAGGCAGCCTCAATATCTGCTTTAGCCATTACACCTCCCCAGCTCCACAGGTCTGCACTACCGCTGAATAAAAGGATGAGTAGTGAACAGTACACAATTCCCTAGGAATTAAATCATTTACCGAGCCTCCAGCCAGATAAGATAAATTATGAATTGGATGGAACTTTCCTTGTTCTTTCATTGGAATCACCGCCAATCGGGAGAACACCATATTTTGATACAGAGGGCTAAAGAAAGAACCAGTGATCCTTCCTATCGACATCTCTTTGCGAATTTTCTTTGCCGCCACCACACTCATGTACTGAGAAACTGACCATGAGTTAGAAACATGACAAACCTCCTCTAGACTAAAATATGGTTTGGGAAAGCCCACCAAAAACCCTATCCAATAGGGACTGAGTAGTAGCATCTCTGTCTGGATACCCATCCAATCATGGCCGCATAACATAAGAACATAAGACACAATATACTGGGTCAGACCAAGGATCCATCAAGCCCAGAATCCTGTTTTCAAAAGTGGCCAATCCAAGTCACATGTACCTGGAAAGTACCCAAACATTAAACAGATCCCAAGCTACTAATCCTTACTGATTAATAGCGGTTTATGGCCTTCTCTTCTAGGAACTTATCCAACCCTTTTTTTAAACCCAGTTATACTAACTGCCATAGCCACATCCTCTGACAATGAATTGCAGAGCTTAATTATGCATTGAGTGAAAAATAATTTCCCCTGATTTGTTTTATGTGAGCTACTTCCTAACTTCATGGAGTACCCTTTAGTCCTTTTATTGTCTGAGAGAGAAAATAACAGATTTACATTTACCTGTTAAAGTGCTTTCATGAATTTGTAGACCTCTAACATATCCTCCTCAGACGTCTCTTCTCCAAGCTGAATAGTCCTAAACTCTTTAGCCTTTCCTCATAAGGGAACAGTTCAATGCTCTTTATCATTTTCGTCACCTTTCTCTGTACTTTCTCCAATGCAAAAATATCTTTTTTGAGATGCAGTGACCAGAACTGCACACAATATTCATGATGCAGTCTCACCATGAAGTTAAACAGAAGCTTTATGACATCCACCATTTTATTTGCCATTCCCTTCCTTATAATTCCTAACATTCTGTTTGCTTTTTTGACTGCCGCAGCACACTGAGCTGATGATTTCAAAGTATTATCCACTATGATGCCTAAATCTTTTTCCTGGGTGGTATCTCCTAATATGGAACCTAACATCGTGTAACTATAGCAAGGGTTATTTTTCCCTATATGCAAAACCTTGCACTTGTCCACATTAAATTTCATCTGCTATTTGGATGCCCAATCTTCCAGTCTTGCAAGGTCCTCCTGTAATGTATCACAATCCGATTGTGATTTAACTACTCTGAATAATTTTGTATCATCCGCAAATTTGAGAACCTCACTTGTCGTATTCCTCTCCAGATCATATATATATATATAAAAGCACTGATCCAAGTACAGATCCCTGAGGCACTCCACCGTTTACCCTTATCCACTGAGAAAATTGACCATTTAATTCCACCCCCTTTTCCTGTCTTTTAACCAGTTTGTAATCCACGAAAGGATAACACATTGAAATTGTCGGTTCAGTGTGCTGCGGCAGTCAAAAAAGCAAACAGAATGTTGGGAATTATTAGAAAGGGAATAGTGAATAAAACAGAAAATGTCATAATGCCTCTGTATCGCTCCATGGTGAGACCGCACCTTGAATACTATGTACAATTCTGGTTGCCGTATCTAAAAAAAGATATAATTGCGATGGAGAAGGTACAGAGAAGGGCTACCAAAATGATAAGGGGAATGGAACGGCTCCCCTATGAGGAAAGACTTTTCAGCTTGGAGAAGAGACGGTTGAGGGGGGATATGATAGAGGTGTTTAAAATCATGAGAGGTCTAGAACGGGTAGATGTGAATCAGTTATTTACTCTTTTGGATAGTAGAAGGACTAGGGGGCACTCCATGAAGTTAGCATGGGGTACATTTAAAACTAATCGGAGAAAGTTCTTTTTCACTCAACGCACAATTAAACTCTGGAATTTGTTGCCAGAGGATGTGGTTAGTGCAGTTAGTATAGCTGTGTTTAAAAAAGGATTGGATAAGTTCTTGGAGGAGAAGTCCATTACCTGCTATTAAATTCTCTTAGAGAATAACCACTGCTATTAGCAATGGTAACATGGAATAGACTTAGTTTTTGGGTACTTTCCAGGTTCTTATGGCCTGGATTGGCCTCTGTTGGAAACAGGATGCTGGGCTTGATGGACCCTTGGTCTGACCCAGTATGGCATTTTCTTATGTTCTTAGTGCCACAAACAGGCCAGATTTTCAGGATAGCCACAAGGAATATGCCTGAGATTAATACGGGCATCCAGGACATCACTCTCTCACATCCGTCCTTTTACATTCCGCAATAATCACAGACAATGGGGTTTTGGGTTAACAAGGCCGCAGCTTTAATAATAACCTGGAGGCCCAAGCCCCGAACAACATTACAAAGTCAACAACATGCTTCTCCCAGCCGTCCGCCACTCCTCTAGCAAGACGACTCTATACCAGCCGCTCGGCTCGCCTTTGGCCTCCTCACCAGGTTCAGACTCCTACCACCTTCCAGCAAGGAGCCAACCTAGTGGGCCACCGCCGCCGACCAGCAAGTAGCCAGGCCTGCCAGATGACTCCCGCCGCCTTCTAGCAAGGAGTCCACCACCAAACCACTCCTCAGTTGCCCATCCTTCTTAAATCGTCCCATGAATCCAACATCTCATATATATATAAACCAGTGTACCGCCAGCATTGGCTCGGGCCATCCGCCAAAGACACGGACATAACATGTCCGTGACCCCCCAAAGATGCGGCCTAATCAAAAAGGGAAGAACTCCTCTAAGGCCTCCTGAATCGAATTGAGGAACAGGTCCATCCCTAGAAACGAAAGGTGTACACCGTCCTTCCCGAACAACCCCGATACCGACCCCCATGACCATTCATAGCGAATGTGCCTGCCACCCATCCTCACCAACCAGGCCCCAATTTTCTGATTGGCTTTTGATCTACTGCGACGCCAAATAACCTTATCCGATTCAGCAGGCCTTATCAAGATATCAGACCAACACACAACGGTAGATGGTAACAGCATAGAAATCATCATGAGATCCTTTCTGACCATACTGATGAACTGCCTGCCAGACAGTTTTCCCCAATCGTTGCCCCCCAGGTGAACCACCACCGCCCGCGGCAGACCCAATCGCTCTCGCGCCTCCCGCACGCAAGGGATCAGCTCGTCCCAGACCATGCCCCGCCGTCCCAGCCAATGCACCCTAGCCCCCCTCTTGTGCAAGTCCAAATGCGGCCCGTAAGGCTGGCCGCAGGCATGTCTGTGGGCCCAGTAGGTGTAAGAATGCCCCAAAATCCACGCTGCCTTCCCCGTAGCGTCTGCACCTGGAAAGAAACAAGAGTTAATACAGACCTCTACCGTCCCGAGTCGGGGCGAACATATCCCTGAAAGGCATTAGAGCGCCACCGCCCGATTCGCTGAATCACCGCCCCCGGTAAACCAGCCTCCGCCGCCGCGGTTGCTGCACCAATCCGGAAGGAATGAGTCCCGAAACAGCCGACTTCCAAACCCACCGAAGACAAGGCCCCGCGAAGGACCCTTTTGAATTGAAACCGCGTCAGCGGGCGAAGATCTGCGTGAATCAGGAACTGACCCGCCCCTGGGGCCCACAACCGACAATACTGAGCAGCATTGAACACCGGGCATGTACGTAAGCCAGGCACCGCCTGCAGCTCGACCGACAGCCCCTTACCTGACTGATCAGTTTTTGATCTGGGGATCCAGATCCCCACGGACCGGGTGGTGACCCGCACGTGTCGCGCTAATAAACCCGGACTATCAGTGCTGGCAGCCGACCGCGCCACCAATTCGCTAATGCGAAAGGCCCCAAAGAAAGCAAACACGAAGGCCACCCGGAATAACGACGTCTCGTACGACGAGAAACAGATGCCCGACAAAGCATCCCACAATCGTAACAGGATGTCGTGAGTAATCGGCAGACGCCTGTCCACGCGACGCCCCACCTCCCTGGCCCACCCCGCCAACACCCGCCGCACAATAAATCTGCCCGCCGGGAACCCCCACCCATGGGCCCTCAAAAAAAAAGAGAACCCCGCTAACTGCCTCCCCACTGCCGCCTTCGTAGAACCGGCCGCCCTAGCGAGCTCCAGAAAACGAAGCAACAACACATCCAACACAGGCCCTTCCGACCACCCCTCCGCATAGAGAGATGCCGCCACTTTTCGGGTGCCTGCCACGTAACTTGACCACGTGGACGGGGCTAGTGAAGCCCGCAGCAGGTTCCAGGCCTGGGGAAACCGAAGCTCCAGAGGGAAGATGGCACTGCAACTCCGCAGGGATCTGCCTCAGGGGCCAATTCTCGAAACAACTCCCACTTGAAATGAGAAAGAGAATCGGCCACACCGTTAGCAACCCCCGGCACATGACGAGCCCAAATAGTCACGTTTAAAGTCATGCAACACAAGATCAATTCCCGCAACAATTCCAACACCCTAGAGCACTTTGCAGCCCGCTTATTAATGACTTCCAGCACACCCATGTTGTCGCACCAGAATACGACTCTTCGGCCCCGCAACCGCGGGCCCCAAATATGCAGGGCCACCACGATCGGAAACAGTTCCAGGAAAGTAATATTCTTCGTGACTCCGGCTTCGATCCACCCCAGAGGCCACTCAGCCGCACACCAGGAACCTTGAAAATAAGCGCCAAAGCCGAACGACCCCGCCGCGTCCGTAAACAAGTCAAGATCGTGATTAGAAAGCGGATTATCCTGCCAGATCATAGTCCCATTAAAGTCCACCAGGAACCGATCCCATATCCGCAAGTCCTCCCGCAACAAGGCAGTGACGCGCACCCGATAATGTTGCCTCGCTACCCCCGCCATTGCCCTGGTTAAGCGCCGCAGAAACGCCCTGCCCATGGGAATTACCCGGCAAGCAAAATTCAAACTTCCCACCAGAGGCTGCAACTCGAAGAGGGTGAGCTTAGGCCGTACCAAAGCATGGCTCACCAGCTTCTGCAGCCGAGCCACCTTATTGCCGGGTAAACGCGAAACCATCGCTATCGAGTCCACCTCAATCCCCAAAAAGACCAGCTTAGTACACGGCCCCTCAGTCTTGCCAGCAGCCAGCGGAATGCCAAAATCGCTAGCAACCTCTTGAAAACAGCGCAGCAAAGACAGACAGTCATCCGACCCCGCAACCCCCACAAACAGGAAGTCATCCAAATAATGGACCACATTCACTGACCCCGCCCGACGGACCACCACCCAATGCAAGAAGGTGCTAAACGCCTCAAAATAGGCACTCGCGATCGAACAACCCATGGGCATACACTTGTCAAAATAGTAGGAATTCTGAAAACGAAACCCCAGCAAGTGAAAATCCCGCGGGTGAACAGGCAATAACCGGAAAGCCGACTCGATATCAGTTTTTGCCAACAATGCGCCCTGACCATAACGTAATATCACCCGCACCGCCGAATCGAAGGAAGCGTACCGTACCGCACAGAATGCCTTAGGGATACAGTCATTCACGGAGTCCCCCTCCGGGAAAGACAAATTATGAATTAGTCGATACTTTCCGTGTTCTCTCTTAGGGACTACCGCCAACGGAGACAGCACCAACCCTCGGAACGGCGGATCCTGGAATGGACCGGCAATCCGCCCCAAAACGAGTTCACTGCACAGCTTCTCGGCCACTATCCCAACCAACCGGTTAATCGAGGGACAATTCTCCCCACCCCCCTTTGGGACCTGCTCCAAACACGGAATCCGGAAACCCTCTGTAAAACCCCCCACCAACAAATCCGCCCCATCACAACTCGGGTAGACTTGCAACCACGGACGCATGGGGCCAATCCGTACGGGAGTGTCCGCCCTATAAAACCCCTCACTTCCCCACACCTTTGGCGCCTGAAGCGATAGCGGAACCATCGCCTTGCCGCTTGACGCACCGGGATGCTGGATGAGCGGCTCCACAAGTGGCGCACGCATGGCGGAATTTGCAGTCCGTAAATGAACACGTGGAACGGTTAAACCGCCAACAGACATCAGAGCCCCCTGCCCCCGCCTTACCCGCCCCGAACGCGGGAATTCCCTGCCGAAAGGGCCGCGCGAGACCCAAGCCCGTGGACCCCCCAGCCCCCGAACTTCCCCCGAAGGTCTTAGACGCCATTTGGGTTAACCACAAACCCACATCCTGCATGCCCCACGTCATAAACCGATTTTCTTCATGCGATCCCTAAACCGCTCGTCATAATTTAGCCACGACCACCCGTCATAGGTTTTGCTCGCAGCCAATATCGCATCGGCGTAGGACAACAGCGGACCATACTGCGTCGGGTCCCAATGCCCAATTACGCTCGCCAAACGCAGAAAAGACCGAATCCAATTGTGACTGTTCCGCGCTACCTTTAACTGAACTCCAGGAAAACGCTCACTCTTCCCGCGCTTCTTCTTGTTCTTGCGCTTCCCGCGATGCCCCTCCAACAATTGGAAAATATCAATAAATTTGCGGCGTCGAATCTTCCGCCGGAGCGCCCTGGGAACCTCCTCCCATAGCTCAGAAAAGGTAACGAGCGCTGGAGTGCCACAGGAAGCCTCTCCGTGTTTGGAACCAGCAGTCACCCCTTCCGCCGAATCAGAAGAAGTGGACGAGGAGGAAGACGAGGAGGAGGAGGTCGAATCCGAGGAACTGTCCCGCCCCCTCCTCTTTTTGGACCTGGATTTCTTACGAGACGCCGAGCGAACCTTACCTGCTGCCAAACCCGCGCCCGCGCGAGCCTCGGGCCCAGTCCCTGTCCCCTTGTCCGAGTCACCCCGCGACCTCCCAGGCAATGAAACAGGATTCGCCACCACCTCACCAACCCCCTCCCCAGGGAAAAGAAGGAACTCACCTTGGGGAAACTCGCTGACTGCCGCCACGCCCGGAACGACAGACTGCTCCTCCAACGCCCGGCGCTCTGCACCTGAAGCCTCGTTCCTCCAGGCCTCGTACCTCGACGGACCGGGCCCATCCCCCCCCGTCCTCCGCCGGAACCATCTGCGAAGAACCAACAGCAGGCACAGGAAGAGGAACCACCCGAGGGCCGACAGACCGTCCCCCCCCCCCCCTCCGTAGGACCTGCCGCCGCCCCAGACCCCTCTCCCAGCCCTCGCACCCCTGGATCCGACCCTCACCCGCCCCGGGGACCCCCTCGAGAGAATCCCTGCTGTGACAGCCCTTCCCCCAGAGAGCGGCCTAGAAGGAAGGACCCACTCAGGGCCCGCCAGAAGCGGCCCCACCTGCCCCTCTACAGATACCTCCTCACTCCCCCTGTCCGGCAGCGGCCGGCGACCCGACTGAAGGAGCCCACGGGCCACGGCATGCCTCTCCTGCCGCCACCCCGAAGGGGAGCGCCGGGGCGCCCCCGACCACTCCCACCATTGCTCCCCATCACCAGCCCCCTGCAACTCCGCATGCTCCCCAAGCCCGATCTACACCGGGCCATCCCGGCAGAAGCCCTGCACCTTGCGATCCGTCGAAAAGAACCCCCCCGCAGGCCCTATCCACACTCCCAGGCCCTGCAGGACTGGACTCAGCCCCCATCCCAGACCCGGCCACGCCATACCCGGGGCGCACGGCACCCGCACCGGCCTCTAAGCCGGCCGACCCTGCCCCCGTCGGGCCACGAGGCCCAGAGCGACTGCCGACCCCCGAAGGTATGCCCTGCCGCCCGACACCCCTGCCTCTGCCGCCCCCCCGGGAGCGCGAACGTGAGTGGGACGCCCACGAAGCCCTTCGCCTACCCGGCCCCGCCTCCACCGCGAGCAGCCGAAGCCCCTCAGTCCCCGCGCGGCCACCGTCCGCCGCCCTAGCCACGCCTCTGGCGCTCGCAACGGCCCGCCCGTCTCCGCCTCCACCGCCCCACGCATCGCCGCTCACCCGCTCGACCTCCGGCACAACGGGCTCCAGGCCGGGCGAGACTCCGCCCTCCTCCGAGTAGTCCGGGACGCAGGCCGCCTCCTCCGAAGCCATCTCCGGACACCAGAGCCGCCTCTCGCCGCAATCGCCGACCGTCCGCATGACTCGCACGCTCAGCTCCTCGCACCAGCCTCAGGTACTCCGCCTCTCGCCGAACCCTTTTTTTCTTACGCCTAGTATTCCCTAGGAAGACTACTCGTAAGAAAAAACGGCCTTCTGCTTCCCGGAGCAGCCGCGCCACAGTGAAGGACTGTGCCGCGTTGCTCCGGGACTGACCCTAACGCCTGCTGCAAGCACGGGCTCGCTGGCCAATCGGGATCGGCCAGCGCAGCCCCAGCTCCTCCCTCTGCCCTAATCTTTACCCTGCCGGTATCCTCCTAACCTCCTCCTGACCTAACCCCCCCCAAGCCGCTTGCCCCTCTAATGACCCCTGCCTTCCAGGGCCCTCCACCTCCTCCTAAGGCGCCCCTATCCCTCCCCAGGGACCGACCACCTCCCGAGCGTGCCTGGGCCCGTATTACCCTGGCCTACCAGTCATGTCGACTGGCAGGCCCTTCAAGATGCACATACAATGGAGACAGCACATGCAAATACACCTCATGCATATTCATTATGGAAATCCAGAAAACCAGTCCTGTTTATGGAATGCCAGGACTGGAGTTGCCTACCCCTGTGGTATACATTAATTTGAATAACTTACCTTGATGTATAGAGGGTTCCTGGACAGGAGTGATTAAGAGCATTGGTAAGTCAAGGACACAAAGGAGAATGAAGACAGTTAATGGCCTGCTGAGGACCAGGGATCTGAGAGGCAGGACTGAAGATAGCATATTGTAAGATTGTCTAGATTCTCCCCTGACACAAGAGGTGGGGCTACGGATATCAGAAGTTGGGGTTTTATCAGGAAAACAGCAGTAAAGATGCCAAGGGTCTGTTGTTTACTGTATTCACTGTCTCATTATAGTGATTATTTGTCATGATAAAGTAATCCCCCCTCCCCCTCCCATGCCAGGAGTAAAACATTAAGGAAACACTACTACAGAGGGCTAGTATTAACAGGTTCTCTATACTCAATAAATGACAACACTAATAGAGAACTCCACACATCATATCACAACACACTAATATTTAATTGTACACAAATGTTTATTCAAGCATATAACATGAGCACCTATCTAGACAAATAAATACTAACTAACCCATTCATACTGTCATATCCACACCATTCAATCATTATTTATTATTTATTTATTTACTTTTATATACCGACATTCAATCTCAATTGAGATATCACATTGGTTTACATTCAGGTACTGTAGGTATTTCTCTATCCCCAGAGGGCTTACAATCCCCCAATTTGTTAATCCAAAACAGTAGTGAACCATTACCATTACCATTAACATTATTCTAGTTTTTAATACTGTATTGTCAACATTGTATGAATAACCATTTTGTTGGGTAACTGGTGTGATTGAATGGTGTGGATGTGACAGTATGAATGGGTTAGTTAGTATTTATTTGTCTAGATAGGTGCTCATGTTATATGTTTGAATAAACATTTGTGTACAATTGAATATTAGTGTGTTGTGATATGATGTGTGGCGTTCTCTAGTAGTGTTGTCATTTAAGGAGTAAAACATTAGCATGTAAAATAGGTTTCTATTAAATGTATTTATGATCATTTGAATGTCATTTGGTCTACCTGCTTTTATTTTCAGTTTTGTAGGTATCACTTTCAGACTGTTTTAACTAAGAATTGTATGCTCTTTAGATCAATACATATATGTAAACTGTAAATAAATTTTACTTATTCTGTGATGTTGCTATGCTATGAGTAAAATTGCTTCTGTGAAAAGCTACCAAATGTAGCACAAGGAAGTGGGAGTTAAAAATTATGGTGGCTCTTTTGTTGGTAATTGTTTTTGCTCTTCCCTCTGAGAAACACATTATCACTGGAAAGTCTGAGAAAATAGAAAACCTTTGAGGAGAACTGGAAGAGAATAGTTTCATAGAAACACAGGAACATAGATCATGAAGGCACATAGGGCCTATTAAATGTGCCCGATTTATTTCCTGATGTGGTACCATTAAACTCCAGCCGAGTTCTCACTTTCCCATCTCTGCTTTGTAACAAAGGAATTTTTGCACCCATCCCATCCTTTCTTGAATTCCATTACTTTTTTTTGTCTCTCCCACCTTAAAGTTGTTATGCAAGCCAAGTTTGGGAAAAGGACAGTTTGTCAGTACTGTGCCTTGGTTGGAGGGTATAAAGCGCACTGAGGGCAATTTTCAGGCTCTCCGCTTTGGGGGAAAACCAGATACTTTTTTACCCTGCAGACTTTTCACCAGATTTGAAAGAGAAAGTATGTATGCACTTTTCCTTTCACATTTGCTGAACTACAAAGCCTTCCTTAAGCTTTATACCTACTTTTATCTCAGGCAGATTTTTGCATGGAGAATAATAGGGATGTACACGAAAAAAGATTTCAGTTTGATTCATTCATCTGGTTTGTTTGGTTGGGTCTGAATATTCCATTAGTTTATTTTGTTCATTTGATCATTTGTGTCCTATTAAATTCAATAAGGGAAGCAATGAGTACAGATTTGGGCTCTAAAAGCAAGGTTTTCTGTCCAAGTTTGATGAAACTTGCAAGCAGGAATCATCAGCAGAAAGAAAAGCACTCCAGAGCCAAGAGTGGGGGCACCAAGAGTGGCATGAATATCTCAAGTCACCACGACAGGAGCAAAGCAGCCCAGACAGAGCCACTAACATCCCAAGGTACATGAGAGGATAAAGCAGCACTAACAGTGACAAGAACAGCCCAAGACTCTAAATGAGAGTCAAAGGGCACCATGAACAATGGCCTGAATTCTCAAGGCACTAAAAGAAATGTAAAAGCTGCATATGAAATCCATAAGGCGAGGCATAGGGAACCAACATTACTGGCAAGAAGACTCAGAGTCACAATGAGCACCAACAAACATGGCATGAATACCCCCAAGGCACAAAATGAGGGGGGAAAGCACCAACAACAGTGGCATCAACAAGCCAAGGACCCAACAGAGAGACAACGAGCATCAACATCAATGGAATGAAGACACCAAAGCACCACAGGAGGGGAAGGAGCATCACAGACATTGATCTGAAGCCGGACAAAACTCTGGAGGATATCTGCAGTGGTCCTGATGTGCAAATCAGTCCTCACACCTGGGGGCAGGGCAAAAGACTAATCAAACTAGCCAGAAGCTGGAAAATGGTGAATTTACTAATCCATGGGTGAAACCAGAAGAAATCTATGGAGGCAGTCTGCAGTGATCCTGAGGTACAAATTGGTCCTTTTACCTATGTATAGGGGAAAAGAAGACTAACTGAACCATCTATAGATTTTAAAATAGTGGACATGACTAGAAATTCAGGGCTTATTATTGACTCTGAATTAAATATGAAAGCACATATTATGAAAAAGGTGAAAGATGGATTTACAAAGCTTATAATGTTAAAACGCCTAAAACCATTCTTATCGGTGGAGAATTTTAGAACAATTTTACAAGCAATGTTGTTTACAGGGTTGGACTATTGTAACTCCACTTTACTGGGTTTTCCAAATTCTATATTACGTCCATTGCAAGTTTTGCAAAACACCGTCACGCGTATTTTAACCAATACCCGAAAGAGTGATCATATCACTCCAGTATTAAAGGAGTTGCATTGGCTACCTGTTCAACAAGGTATAAAATACAAAACATTGTGTATCATTCACAAAGTACTTTATGGTGAAATGACTGAATGGTTAAACACATCCATCAGATTACATATTCCCCAAAGAGAATTAAGATCAGCAAATAAAGTACTGTTAATAATACCAGAGATAAGGTCAGCTCATTTGAGTGAGGTTAGAGATCGCACATTGTCAGTCGCAGGACCCAGACTGTGGAACCAGTTGCCAACCGAATTAAGGCTTCGGCAAGCGAGAAAGAAGTTTAGAAAGGAAGTAAAAACATGGTTGCTTTGTCAGGCATTCGAGAGTGAAATTAAGGAAGGAGTGTGAGAGTCATATAGTTTTAAGATTTTTAGGTTAATATTAATTCTTGTTTTAGTTTTGTTAAGTTTTATAACTGATTGTAATATGTTAAATACTTTGATTTGAGTTTTAGTCTAAGATTTTATAAGTGTCTGTAATATTTTTAATAGGTCAGTCGTTTGAATTTGAGTTTTAAATTTTATATTTTTAGCTTTTTATGTTAATCGAAGTGATGGAATGCACTGCGCAAGGGTATACAAAAATTGTATAAATAAATAAATAAATCTAGAGACTGAAGGATGGTAAACTTCCTATTCCTGGGTAGTTGAAGCCAGTGGAAATCTCTGGAGGAGGTCCTGTAGCATCAATGAGGAAAAGGGTCGGGGGGAGGAGCTGGTCTGCAGATTGGCTTCCCCTTTGCTATGCCTGAGATATTTTTTTCTTATGAGAATAGACTTTTGGGATATAAAAAATATATCAACTTAATTACCTGTGCTGCTCAACTGTTCATCAGTCTTAGAAGATAGGTGCACTTTACCTTTGCCTAATAAGGTCCCTTAATGGGATGAGGATACATTTTACACTGATAGGTAGATTTTAAAAGCATTGCTCGCGCAAAAATGGCTCCATACATGCGTATGTGGGTTGCACGTGACCAACACAAATTTTAAGAAGCTGGGAAGTACGCACTTACATATTTATGCTTGCATCAAGAATAAGGAGAGAGGGAGAGGGAGAGGGAGAATCTGACACTCTATATCTCTCTCACTGTAAGAGGGGCACTTTCAACTCAGTGTGGGGGTTTTTTTTTGGGGGGGGGGGCAGTGTGTGTGTGTGTGTGTGTGTCTCTCTCTCTCTCTCCCCTGCCACTTGTGTGTACACATGTAAAGGCTCCAAACATATGCACAGTAGGGATATTTTAAATGATACGTGTGTGCTTGCATGCACAATAAAAAATTGATCATATTTTTGCTCGCATGCCCAATACACACATTTATGGGCACATGCACGCTCCTTTTAAAATGTACTTGTTAGGCTGTGGAATAATTTATACATGTTGCATGTAGTTAGGATTTCTTTCCAGCAAGAGGCAAAAATAGCTGTATCCATGCACAAAACATCCTTCAGGAGTTCAACAGGGTACTTGAACAGAATCAAGTGAGTTTACCAACATAAAAACACAAAGCAAAACAGTTATAAATATTTATTCTTAATCAAAATCTACTATTAAAGCAGAGAGCTCTTCTTAAAGGAAACAAAGATACTCTAGCAATATTTTTAATTGACGCATGAAATGTGTGCTGAAGTCCTAACTGGAAATTCTGAAAAGGAAAGCAGGTGCACACAATTTTTCACAAAATATCATATCCTTAGATGAATTAGATTTTAAACAAAGATGTCACAATTTGAATTGTATTCTATCTGATATGAAGATCTGTGAGCAGTGCTCTCCTCCTGCTTGCAGAGGCCCTCAGTGGGCCATGCTCCCTGCTACTGAGTCCTCCAAGCTCTATGGTTTAGAGGTCATGCTGGCAGCCATGTTCCCACTACTGCTATAGCTTAAAAGCCTGCCTAACAGTGAGGAATTATCCTCAGTTTCGGGTCTAAACATGTTCCTTGCCACTGTTACTATGGGATAAACACTGTGGATCCATAAAGTCTAGAGGATGTGAATGAAGAGTGGGTGGCTCGCAGGAATGACGGCTACTGCCTGGAGATAATACCTTATTCAATAAACATACACACGGTTAATGCGACTCCAACATTGCTTTAAGCTTCAACGGCAAGAGGTAATGTGGAAAAAAGGATTTGCATTCACAAAAAAGTGGGGAGTAGCTTGCTTGCTACAGCGGTTACTACCCCAAACCAAATAAGCCTGATACTTCACTTTCAATGCATATCCAGCATAGCTCTCTGCTTCAATGGCAGGGAGAATGAAGAAAAGTGGATCTGTATACAGACAACAACCAACAAGGGCTGAATTACATAGTCTGAGTAAACAAATAAGCATGGGTGTAGTTTGCTTATTGCGGCGGCTACTACCCCTAACTAATTAAGCTAGATATTTCATTTTGATGCAGTTCCAACACTGCTCTCTACATAAATGGCGGGGGTGGAAGGGAAATAAAACCAAAAGTTTACTAAGGGCCAAGAGTAAGAGATAAGTATGAGAGGAAAAAAAAAAGCGCGAAAGCTTGCTGGGCAGACTGGATGGGCCATTTGGTCTTCTTCTGCTGTCATTTCTATGTTTCTATGTTTCAAGCCTTGTGCTCCTAGCCTGGTATTGGCCCAAGTTTGTAGCCTTCTTGTATCTTTCCTTTTCCTTTGATCTTGTCTTGTGTCAAGTGAGCAGGATGTGAAGGTAGGGATGTGAATCGTTTTTTGACGATTTAAAATATCGTCCGATATATTTTAAATCGTCAAAAATCGTTAGGGCCACGATACAATACCAATTCCCCCGATTTATCGTCAAAAAATCGTAAATCGGGGGAAGGGGGAGGGCAGGAAAACCGGCACACTAAAACCCCCTAAAACCCACCCCCGACTCTTTAAATTAAATCCCCCACCCTCCCGAACCCCCCCCCCCCAAATGCTTTAAATTACCTGGGGATCCAGCGGCGGTCCGGAACGGCAGCGGTCCAGAACAGCCTCCTGCAATTGAATCGTGTTGTCTTCAGCCGGCGCCATTTTCCAAAATGGCGGCGCAAAATGGCGACGGCCATAGACCAACACGATTCGACTGCAGGAGGTCGTTCCGGACCCCCGCTGGACTTTTGGCGAGTCTTGTGGGGGTCAGGAGGCCCCCCCAAGCTGGCCAAAAGTTCCTGGGGGTCCAGCGGGGGTCCGGGAGCGATTTCCTGCCGCAAATCGTTTTCCGTACGGAAAATGGCGCCGGCAGGAGATCGACTGCAGGAGGTCATTCAGCGGGGGTTCCGGAACGCCGCTGAATGACCTCATGCAGTCGATCTCCTGCCGGCGCCATTTTCCGTACGGAAAACGATTCGCGGCAGGAAATCGCTCCCGGACCCCCGCTGGACCCCCAGGAACTTTTGGCCAGCTTGGGGGGGCCTCCTGACCCCCACAAGACTTGCCAAAAGTCCAGCAGGGGTCCGGAACGACCTCCTGCAGTCGAATCGTGTTGGTCTATGGCCGCCGCCATTTTGCGCCGCCATTTTGGAAAATGGTGCCGGCTGAAGACAACACGATTCAATTGAGGGGGCCGTTCCGGACCGCCGCCGTTCCGGACCGTCGCTGGATCCCCAGGTAATTTAAAGCACAGATGCAGCTTTGATTTCCTTAAGAGAAGCGGGACACGGGAGTTGGATAAACCTGTCTTACACAAACAGTGCAGTTAGCCACCTTTGGGCAAACTCAGCTGGAGCTAAGCTAATGAAATATATTAGGGAAAAAATTAAGTAGAGCAAGAAATAAGACCGCCGCCGTTCCGGACTGCTGCTGGATCCCCAGGTAATTTAAAGCATTTGGGGGGGGGGGGGTTCGGGAGGGTGGGGGATTTAATTTAAAGGGTCGGGGGTGGGTTTTAGGGGGTTTTAGTGTGCCGGCTCACGATTTTAACGATTTTCACGATACTTTACCCACCCAAACGGCAACAATACGATTCCCTCCCCCTCCCAGCTGAAATCGATCGTTAAGACGATCGAGGACACGATTCACATCTCTAGAAGGTATGCACTTGTTTACTAGGGGTATGCAGGTATAAAAAATGTATTTCATTTTTTGTTTCATTTTTAGGGGATGTTTTCCCCATAAATTTCATTTCATTTAATGTTTAATTCATTTCTTTTGTTTAAAAAATAATGAATCAAACATTAAAAGAAAAAAAACCATAAATGGGGCCTACCAAGGCCTTTCATCCCCACCACCTATCCCTCCACCTGGAAAAATGATGGAATCAGGATCCTCCCCAGCTCCCACTTACCCAGTCTGAAGGCCAGGTCCCAATGCCTGGGCCTTGACCTTGGCCAGAGTTCGGGCCCAGGTCTGATTCTGGGATGCAGTCCGAAGGCCAGATCCTTACACCAGGACCTCAGCCTAGGCCAAGGCCCAGGCCTATGCCTGATGCTGGGACCAATCTGGACACAAGTCCCAATGCCTAGGTGTTTGCCCAGGACCAGGCCTGATGCCAGGGCATGGCCCAGAGGCCACAACCCAGGGCCAGGCCTGATGCCTGTGCTCAAACCGGAAGTTGGTTCTCAACATCTGTGCCTTGGCCTAGGCCAGAGCACGGGCCCAGGCCTAACACCAGGGCTTGAATCAGAAACTTAGTCCTGATTCCTGAGCCTTGACCTAAGCCAAGGCTCATACCCAGGCCCAATGTAGGGGCCTGGCCTGCAGTTCGGATCCTGATGCTAGGACCTTGGCCCAAGCCCATGCCAGATGCTGGAGCCTGGTCCAGAGGATGCATCCCAATACCTGGACCTTGGCCTATGGTCAGGCACAGACCCAGAAGTCAGAGCCCAAGCCTCAGAGTCTTCAGTCTTCTTTCGTCTGTCTTCTTGAAATGGCGCCATCTACTAGGGACATGCTGGAATAAATTAATTCCGTTGCACCATCCTCAGCGAAGGGTGCAATTGTGTTCTTTGTCTTGCTGTATGACTTACTGAACAGAAAAATGGCACACTTCACTGAGAAGGAGGCACCAGAGTTATTTTACTCCGGCGCATCCTCAGAGAATAGCATCATTTCAAGAAGATGGAAGAAAGATAATAGAAGATTGAAGACTCCGAGTCCTGGGCTCTGACATCCATGCCTGGCCTAACCATGGGATCAGGCCTATGCCCAGGAGAAGGCCCTGGCATCGGGACCCAGCCACTGGGCCTGGGCTTTGGTCTTGCCCTAAGCTGAACCTCAAGTATTGGGCCAGGGTCAGACTCTGTCCTAGGCCGAGGCCCAGGCATAAAGACCCAGTTCTAGGCCAACCCAGGCATTGGGTCCCAGCCTCTGGACCAGGCCTTGGTGTCGGGCTTTGGCCTAGGTTGAGGCTGAGGCAATGGGTCCAGTATCCGGGCTGGGCCATGGCAATGGATTCCCAATAGATTAGTTAAGTGGCTTTGGAAATTTCCTGACCCTGGGAAAATTTTTATGTTTTGGGCATAGGCTGGGATCCTGGCCTCGCACTCAGATGTAGGATGAGGCCCCTGCTTTGGGGCGCAGCCTATGCCTAGTCGAGGTCCTAGCCTCGAGCCTAGGCCATGGCTGAGGTGCCAGCATCATGTCTAGGCATAGGCTGTGGCCCCTGCTTTCAGCCTCAGTCTGTTCTCTAGCAAGGCCCTGGCCTTGGGCCTAGGCCCAATAGGTAATTTTTTTTTTTTTTTTTTTTAGTTTCAAATGAATTAAACAAATAGGATTTGTTTAATTCAAGGGGTCCCCTCAATTTGTTTTGTGCCTGAAAGAAATGAATTGGCCTTATTCACTTAGTTTTCCTAATTCATTTAAAACGAATGACATCCCTATTGATTTCTTGATTGTGTGCTTGCTGCTAGGTGTCTAGATAAACTCTGTTCTTCCACAGTATAAACGGTGGTCAATAGAGATGTGAATCGGAACTGGAATCAGTTCGGATTCCGGTTCCGATTCTCATGTGGTTTTTTTTCCATCGGGCCCGATCGCGGTTTTGTTTATCGGCTGTGCCCGAGCCGATAAACAAAAAACCCACCCCGACCCTTTAAAACTAATACCTTAGCTTCCCCCACCCTCCCGACCCCCCAAAAAACTTTTTACAGGTACCTGGTGGTCCAGTGGGGGTCCCTGGAGCGATCTCCTACTCCTGGGCCGTCGGCTGCCACTAATGAAAATGGCACCGATGGCCCTTTGCTCTTACCATGTGACAGGGTATCCGTGCCATTGGCCGGACCCTGTCACATGGTAGGAGCACTGGATGGCCCGCGCTCCCGGAGCCCCGCTGGACCACCAGGGGCTTTTGGCAAGTCTTGGGGGACCCTCCTGACCCCCACAAGACTTGCCAAAAGTCCAGCGGGGGTCCAGGAGCGACCTCCTGCACTTGGACAGTCGGCTGCCAGTATTCAAAATGGCACCGATAGCCTTTGCCCTTACTATGTCACAGGGGCTACCGGTGCCATTGGACAGCCCCTGTCACATGGTAGGAGCATAAGATGGCGCCGGCCATCCAGTGCTCCTACCATGTGACAGGGTCCGGCCAATGGCACGGATACCCTGTCACATGGTAAGGGCAAAGGGCCATCGGCGCCATTTTGATTAGTGGCAGCCGACGGCCCGGGAGCGGGAGATCACTCCAGGGACCCCCACTGGACCACCAGATACCTGTAAAACATTTTTGGGGGGGTTGGGAGGGTGGGGGAAGCTAAGGGATTAGTTTTAAAGGGTCGGGGTGGGTTTAGGGATTATTTTTGTGTGCTGTTTTTCCCGCCCTCCCCCAAAACGATAAGAGAACCCCCACGATCAATATCGTGGGGTTTTCCTATCGTTTTGGGGGAGCCCCGATTTCTGATGATATCGTCCGATATTTTCAATCGTCCGAAGCCCGATTCACATCCCTAGTGGTCAAGGATTCTCAAAAGAGGGTTTGACTGTATTGAATATTCTGGTTTAACACCCCTAAATATTAATAATGGCTTGCAGGGCATCTCCTAAAACTTGATCTCCATGCTGCCTATAGTGGCTTCTCCTTCTTCCAATTCCCAAGAACTTTCTAGCAAGGAAGCTTGGGAAATCATTCTTCCTTATGGGCTCCTCCAAGGTACTGCATTACTATTCTCAGGGCTGGGATAAGGAACTCAGTCTAGATTTTCCTAGTAGTTCCAATTCAAGCATAAAAACACTGCTTTAAACCAATTACTTTGGTCTTAGCTTTATTCAGTCATTAATAACAGTGGGTTCCCTTTAATGGTGACTTTAGCCCCCTTAAAATTCAATTTCCAAGTTTTAATTAGTTCATTCATATTGGCTTTTCCTCTGGCAAGAACCAAGAAAAAACACTCCACCAATCCAGTCCCTTAAAATCCAAGTAGAGCTGGTATTGCTTTAATAATGGATTTTATTGCTTGGAGTCCAAAAGTGTAAATTACATTTATAGCTCATCAATCTGGCTTCCCAGACAGACAGTAATTAAGTGTTCAAACAAGCAATTACTGTCCATGTTATTATGCTCAAAACAGCAAACAAAAACAAGAAGCAATTATAACTCTTGCCAGGCTAAGTTCTCTCAGTTTTTCAAAGCTAAGACAAGCAGGTTGATCTTCAGTTAACAATGAATCTAACTTCCTTGGTATTCCTCAGATCCAATTCAGTTCCTCAGGAGACAGTTTACAATTTTCCAATCAGGTATAGTAAACTAGCTCCCTATATAGCTGTTCTCCAATTAGCATGAACTTCCCTCTTGTAAGGTTAATTGCCTGGTTTGTCTCTTCTATTTAACTTGCATTTAGTTCTAACCCTTTGTGGAACAAGGTTATAGCTTTCATACCAATTATAGTTGTGCAGTCTAAAAAAGCAAAAACCCTGAGCATTGATAGGTTAATTCCAAGTCACATGGGTTTATTTAAATGGACATCATGAAATAACTGTTGGTTAACAAATTGGCTAATGTTTATGATGTGGTGTAATCCATTGGAAAGAGTGTTTGAAAGCCTACTTTGTAAAAATAAAGTTTACAGCCATCCCCTGATGAGGGACTTGGTTCCAAAATGCAGCCACAATGGGTTGTTGTGGTGAAAGTGACATGTCAGCAGGGTTAGATGGTGGAGAAACAATTTTTGGATTAAGTGTCACCATTTTACAATTGTTTATGGATATCTTGAATGGTGCTTGAGAATGTTATGTGCATACACATTTTTTCATTAAAAACTCTTTAAAAAAAATCATGAGATAAAGGTGGATTAGTGGCTGTTCATCATTATAAATTGGGCCACAACAAATGGATGGTGCATTGTTTGGGCCTTTTATGAAACCACTATCTTCCACCAATAATTGTTTTATTTTTCATTGACAGTGTTCTAGTCCATTTGGGTAGAAGTTGTGGTGTTTTCTATTGTGTTATTATATCAACACTCTGCAGTAGAAACTGTTATATCAGGTGTCCTAAAATGTTTTGGCAAGTGACTACATTTTCTAAATATTTTTCCACCCTTGCTTAAACATTTTTATAACCCCAGTTCAGGATATGGGCTGAATTCTGCTGGGCCATAAAAATCCCAAAGCAAAGTCCCAATTTTATAGTCACTGTTTCTTTTGCCCTGGGGTGTGGGTTCTTGATTTCTTGGTGAGAAGAATATCCTTCAATGCCCAGGGCACAACTCACTTACATGCATATTTTTATAGGCACACAAAACTGGTATTCTGGGGGCAGAGTTGGGGTGGGATAATCATTTACACCCGTATTTCTAAAACTCAACATTACTCACATAAATTTGCAACTGCTCTTAGGCAGGTATTAATGTATGCATATAAATTTGAATGCATATTTCTGAAAATCAAAATAATATGAGTAAGCCCATCCTAATTTTCACAGCCCTAATTTTCAAAGCAGATTTTTGCATGAATGTCTGTAAAAGGTGGGCTGAGTGGTAGGTTATACGTCACAGAATATAAAGCACACTTATTTACAAGTATAGAAGTTTTTACTTATAAGTCTGAGAATAAGCAATAAAAGTTTCCAGAGTGAGTCTTGGTAAAAATGGAAACACAGGAATCAGGAACCATTCATCAGGCACTTCATTAACCACTGTAATGTCCAACAAGCTTTTCCTCTGATCTGTTTTTTTTTCTGATTTGAAGAAGTTTGTTTGAAGTTGGTCTTTTCTTTTTTTCATTTACCATTTTATGTTAAGACAATTTTTATTGTTTTCAACAGCATATAAACAATGCAGAGAATGTGGGGTTTCTGACACACTCTCCAGTCTTTTATGTTAATTCTTCTGACTTGTTCTATTTTTATTCTCTGGGCTACTGCCATATGTTCTTGTTATCTTCTGAAGCCTCAACTGTCTGTCTAATCATATCAGCAACAGTTGGGTGTGCCTAAGTTGCTAATGTCCTATTTTCCTCTGATATCTACACACTTAGCCTAATGAGTAACTGCTCTTTAATATATCTGAACCCATGACTTGTTCCATGTTACAAGCAGGCTAAGAAAGATGGCATCTTAGCCTGCTTGTAACATGGTTTTTCTATTGTTTTGGGGTAGCCCCCGATTTCTGCCGATTTTGAAAATATCGTCCGATATTTTCAATCGTCCCAAGCCCAATTCACATCCCTACTGTGTAGTGAGCAAAAGCCAAATTGAGAACTATCAAGAAGGTTATTGGTATCCAGATATTCTTGTAACTGCATAAGGGCAAGTAGTGGCACAGTAGAAATCAGTCAACTGCTAGTAAGATCCTCTGGATTCAAATTTGAGTACTTTAGCAATGGATGAACAGTTGCAGTTTTTAATTGAGAAGGCAGACAACTGGCTAAGAAAGATTCACTGATTATATTAGCAATGGATGCGCTGTCATAATTTCATAAAACTTTGATTAGACCTGAGGAGCAAGAATTAAAAGTATAAAATGAATCTTTAATTTTGCTCAAGATAGAGGACACCTCAGATGACGAAGTAGAGATAAACGTGATGAGGCCGATATGTGTTGCTGAGCCACGTACAGAGAAGGGGAAGGGATAAGAAGGGATCCCACTACCTGAGCGATCTTATTAAGGAAGAATAGTGCAATTTCTTCACAGGAGGCCTGAGAGGCGTCCAGTGGACATTATTGTCGGGCAGAGGAAAGTGTGCGTACAATCTGAAAGAGTTCCCTTGGTTGTGAAGCAGTGGATTCAGATAGGTGGAATACCATGCATGCTCTGTCACATCAATAGAATGTCTTTAACTAACTAGAATCTAGAGAGTTTAATGTGAATTTCCAAGAATGTTGGTATGGAAAAAAAAACTGAATGACAGTTTATGCCTAGCCTAGCTCAGAAAGCAATTCAGAGAGAGGGACAAGATACTTATGAAAAAGTGATGCAGATAAAGCAGAACCCTGTGGTACCCCAGTGGTTATAGGGTGCCAAGCAGAGTATAAATTTCTGAGTCCGATTAAGTCTCTTGCTGAGCTTGAGAGAGCATCAAGATAGATGTTGAAATCACCCTGAATAATTGCATCTTCTGGATCCGCTTTAACAGAAATGAGAAAATCACTGAATGCTGAAAGATTCTAGGAGAGAGAACTAAGGGGCAATAACATAAGCAAATGCTTCACTTCTCAGCAGATGTAAGAAAAAACACTTCTAAAAGCGAGATATCCTGCGTGGGGAATATGCTTTCACAATAACCAAAAGGCACCACCACCTTTTCGTGCCAATCTAAGTTTAGAAAATATGTCATAGTCAGATAGGTGAAGCTAATTTATGATATCAGTGTTAGAGGAAAGAAGACATGACTCTGTCATACACAGCACATCTGGAGACTCATCCTCCAAGAAATTCAGTAAAATCGGCATCTTTTACAGACTGCCTGGACATTTACTAATAAGACAGAGAGGTCAGAAGGGGACATCACAACAGTAGGGTTAGAAGAGTGACAGCCAATGTTAACATTAACATAGGTACTGAGCCTCTGGGTAGGTGGAGTAGGGAACCAGGAGCATAGTGATCCATAGCAGCCCTTCCCTGAGATTACTGGAATCACTTCACCCATCACCGACATAGGAGTAAAAGAAAGGTGGTAAGTGAAAAGGGAACGCTGCAGTACCATTCAGGCACCCAAGGAAACGACCCACCGACCACAAGGAAAGCATAAAACACATTTCAAGATAACAAGAGAATAAGCCAGCCACACACACAAACAATCAACCAGATGGGCTTGTCTTGCACTCAATCATGCACGAAGGAGCACACAAAAGAACCTGGCACCTTAGACGCGCTCCTTTGTGCACACGACTGAGGCGCGTGCACTCCAGCACTGTGGTGCCTCCGGTGTTGCTGGGGCAATTGATCAGGGTCAATTCCTGGTCAGCACAGCAAGAAGTTCATCCAACACAGGTCCCTATCGCAACAGAAACACAGTAAAATGGCTCGAACCAATGGCTTGGCAGGGCAACTGGAGCGGCAATCATAAACAGGGAACGCAAGGGCAGCAGGAAAGCAGAAGCAATAGCAGCAAGTACCGCTCCGGCCTCACTGTGGGAAATTAATCAGTTGTTAGCTGATTAAATCCTTAGCCAGATAATTCAGGAGCGGGTCAGGGGCATTATGTGGTGAAGCAAAGTTATCCAGTTAACTTTCGGATTGCTTCAGAGCAGTCCTAAAGTTAGCTGGATAAACATATCTAGCAGAATTTCAAATAACTGGGTATTTTCAGTGGTGCACCTGTATAGTTGGACAAGATTCTCCAGCTAACTTAGCCAGACACCCCACAGCTGAATATGGCCTTCTATGTGCCTAAGCATTTTTTCTCTTGCCTTGTTTATTTGCGTTTTTTCTTGAATCATTTTCCTCTGTCTCACTTTTTCCTCCCACTCCATTTTGTTATCTTCATTGATTTTACTTCCTACTGCTATCTTAATTAGATCAATTCTGAACACTGGATGTGGTTTATGTGGATGTTAGTAAATGTTGTGACACTGTTACACAGGAGGTTCATAAATAAACTGTGCAGCCCAGGGAAAGGTGCTAAGCAATGTAGGATAGTGATCAACAATGGTGTGCACACCCATTTTTTTAAATTTGATTTTAAGGGGTTCAATGGCATGTCTCTTATTTTTATTTATTTAATTTAATTTAATTTTCTTTTTTTTGTGTGTGTGCATGATAATAATTTTGCATGCACGATTTGTATTCTGTGCACACAATTTGCAAATTGCACATGCACTTCAGGAAACTAAACAAAAACAAAATGACACAAAACTAAACAGCCTGTTTCATTGCATTTTTCATGTCATTTCAAAATGAATGCACATCTATTGTGAGAAATAGAATTTACTTCAAGGACATGGTGGTCATCGGTGGAGTGCATCTGCAATCTGTCCTGTGTCCAGTTTCATATTTTCATAAGTACTGTTGCTTTTTTGCAGAGGATGCAAAAGATTTTCTAAGTGGAAAAAATGGAGTGATCTAAAAAAACTTGTATGGTGATTAGTTTGGCAATAAAGGTGTAATATACTTGGGTTTGACATTTGCAAAACACTACAAGGGAGTGATGAAAGCCAGAGAGCATAGGGAGAGGTATTGTCAGAATAAAAGAGGAAGTGATAAAATCCTCTATACCAATATTGGTGAGATCTCCTCTAGAATACTGTGTCCATTTCTATAGGCCATTTCTTCAAAAGGATATAGATAGGTTGGAAACATTTCAGACAATGGCTTTCAAAATAGTGCAGGGTCTGCACCGTAAACCCTAAGATTTAATACTTATGTATGCAGATACTAAAACTAGTCCTTCACTAGTGAGGTATGTTTCTCCACAGACTTACAGCATTTATATCAGAGTATGTTCATTGTGTTTTCAGATAATTCTCAGTGGGAGATGTCTGTTTTAGTGGATTCAGTCTAGTGGAAGAACCCAGATGGTTCTGTGGTCTTTTCTTCTCGCTGTCTCTTCTGAAGGAGTCCAGGGCTTAAGGTCAGAGTGCCTGGTAAGAGAGGGACCAAGTGTGTGGAATAGCATGAGGGACTCTAAATAGAAATCTTGGAAATTTCCTTTTCGACATGAAACCTATGCCAGGTTTCTTGCTCTCTGGGGAGTCACCCAGATATTGTGAATTTCTGGAGAAGTAAAAATATTCAGGAGATGCTCCTGAACCCCTTAAAGTCAGATTTAAAAAAATGGGTGTGCACACCGTTGTTGATCAGGCTCCTGTGAGTTTGTGCATCACAGCCGGACAGGCAGGCTAATCCCAAAGCAGGAACAGCACAGGAATCAAGATCACGGTAGTGCAGAGTCTTCTGCCTGACTGGCCATTTCCCTCTTGGGTTCAGCATGCAGGTTCTAGTGGCAGGCAGGACTTTGCTGGTGCTACACTGGGGCACGAATGCAAGCAGAGATTAGGCAGGCCAAGGTCAGGGCAGGCACCAAGCAAAGCAGCATCGAAGATCAGGCTGGGTCAGGAAAGAGAAGTAGGTCCAATGTGAAGGAAAAGCAAGGCAGGTAGGAAACAAGGTAGACAAGGAGACAGGAACAGGGAAAATAGGCACGGAGAAAAGAAAGGGCAAAACTGGAACAAGGTGCAAGGCAAGGCAGGGATCAGACAAGCAAGACAGGAACAAGGCAAAAAATGGGCAGGGCAAGCAAGACACCAAGACCAGGCTAGGAAAAGACTAGTCAGGCACAGGTCAAGGCCAGGACAGGGCTAAACAGAAACAAAATGCAGGGCAAGAAAGGGAACAGACAAACAAGGACAGAATACAGACAAGAGGGTATCTGGAAGGCCACACAGGAAACAGGGAGAAGGAACAGGCAGAAAGGCCACTGGAAGGCCCCAAAAGAGCTAGGGAAACAAACAGACAAGAACAAAGACAGGGCAAGAAGGCCTCTATCAGGCCACACTGAAACAAGGACCAGGCAGAATAAAGTAGTGCAAGGGTGGCCACTGCAAGGAGCATGGGAGACTCGATGATGAGGCACTGAGCTGAGAGGAAGACCTTTAAGGCATGGCCAGGCTGCCTGATGTGCCTTCGAGGCAAGCCTGTGCAGCTCAGGCTTGCCTCGATTCGGGGTACTGTGCAGGCAGGAGGGCCGCACAGTACCCCGAATCGTTACAGTGTGTCTGGATCTTAAGAAGTTCAGTACAAAGGAGAGTGGCAGCAATGGATTCTTCCAGAGGGAATTGTAGGAAGAGTTCTCTGTGAGAAACACTGCAGTGAGAAGGATATCTTTCAGGTGCAGAGACTCTACCCAGTGTTTTCAGAGGGGAAGGAGAAATCACCAGTTGTTTAGCCACAAAAAAGAGAGTCCCAGACTCTGAGAGGTTCCTGTAAAGTATCCTGAAGGGGGGTTGGGAGTCAAAAGAAAGCTACAAAAACTTGTAAACTATATTTCTGTGATTGTTTGGATTTTTATATGCTGTGGTTTTTAGTAGAGATGTGCATTTGTTTTTCCCTAATTCGGTATGGTTCAGGGGAACTGGTATAGTTCGGGGGAACCGAAAAATGAAAGAAATTTTTCCAAAATTTCAGAAAAATTTGTTTTCCGTGTTAGCGCGCTAACTCCCGATAGTGCGCACTAACACAAAAATCGGGCACCCCCCCCCCCCCAAAAAAAAAACAACCCAAACTGCGGGAAAAACAAAATTTCCTGCAGGTGGCCCTGAAATGAAGCCCGAGACGATAGGGCTTAACGATGCACATCTCTAGTTTTTAGCAGAAAGTATACATTTTGTCAAATAATTATCATTCCACAATTACTTGCAAGGAAGATAAGTATACAGATCAGAAGAATAGCTATGAGGGTGGAGGGGAAGGGGAGACTCGGGGGGTGGGGGGGTGGGGGTGCAGGCCTGTGCCTCCTCAGGATCAAATCACATCTGAGTCAGCCATTAAAGCTGCAGCAGTTAGAGAGCTTGGAGGTACTGGAATCACTGATCTCCTGTGACTCTAAAAAGGCTAACTTGAATGGGAAACACCATTACCCTTGAGTTAGACTTGTAGAAGTCTGAAGTCATCAAAGTCTCAGTTGGCTCGCCTGGATTCTACCAGAGAGGGAAACTTCTCAATTGCTGGCTCAACACTTTCCAATTTACTGCCCATTCAGCTCCTTTACATCAATGATTCAAAAATGTTTGGAAGGCACTTAAAACATTTCTATTTTAACAATGCCTGCCTGTAATGATTTAATACCAACCAGTCTAACTACTTAAGACTCTGATAATATTCCTGTTGAAAATGGAGCCACAGCTTCCCAATGTGACTGACCATATAGTTGTATTTGTTTATTTTGTTGTGTTTGTTTATGCAATTTCTGTGAATATTTTTATGTTAGCTGCCCTGAACTTTGTAGAATGTGGGCTAGAAGCCCTTTGAAATAAATCAATAAATCAATAAATCTTTCTGTTTACCTTTGGCAGTTAATTATCCCCTCTCCTCTCAGCACCTTAAATGTTCATAAATACCTGCCCTGGTTGGAAGCCTATTTACATAATTGCTCTATAGCAGCCTGAGAGATTAACACTTGCATAAATTAACGGCTATAACCACAGAGGGAGAGTGAGAGACAGCCATGGCAAGGAGAGAGGGAAAAGACAGATGATATAGAGTGCTGACAGAAATTAAAACTTTGTAGAAACTGCTTTGAAGACCCACATAGGATGTGGTAATGGATGGGGATAGGGTGAGGTCTAGCACAGTGCCCCCTGTTAGCAACCCCACAAAAAAGTCAGTTCTAGCTACGCCCCTGTAATAGATATTATCTGAAATGCTTTAGTTGTCAGACATAACATGAACATGCGCAAGAAACTCTCTATTTCTTCTCTGGCAGTTTGCAGAGAAGCATCTTTTTTCCTAAATCACTTGCAGAGCTTATTTGGGAAATGGCAGTAGGGTACCGTCCTTCTTCCCCACAAAGAAAAAGCCTGCGCCAGCTGGCAATTTAGATGGTCAGATAAAGCCCTTCTGGAGATTTTCCTCAATGTATTCCGACATTGCTTTATTCTCAGATGCTGAGAGAGGATACACCCGTCCTTTCGGTGGCTTGGTATTGGGCTTCAGTCTTATGGCACAGTCGTAAGGCCTATGTGGAGGAAGAATATCAGCTGCTTCTATGGAGAATACATCCCCGAAGGATGCGTAGTGGGGCGGCAGTCCTGGCATCACTGGAGTCGTAGGCATGCATAGGATAGGTGAAATCTCCTTAAGGCATTTCCCATGACATTCTGGGCCCCATCGTGAGAGATCCAAGGATGCCCAGTCAAATTGGGGTTGGTGCACTTGCAGCCAGGGTAACCCCAGGATGACAGGGTGCATAGCCTTTTCCAGTACAAAGAAGGAAATAGATTCAGTATGGAACGCTCCGGTGCGAAGAGTAACTGGTACGGTTTTGCAAGTTACATTGCCCGGTAAGGGCTCCCCGTGAATGGAGGATAACAATAGTGGATCTTTTAATTTGATGAAAGGGATCCTCAATTATTCCACTAAACGTCTGAGAATGAAGTTGCCTCTTGCCCCCGAATCCACCAAGACTGGAGTCTGAACCGTAACTGGTCCGTAAGTTAAGGAGACTGGGAGAGATAGCAGAGGAGAGGACGTGGTAAGGCCTAAGAACAGTCCTCCTGCAGGACTTAGGCCCGTCTGATTATCGGACAAAATGGAGCATGTAGAGACATCATGGCCAGGCTGACTGCAGTACATGCATAGGCTGCATGTACTGTCCAATATCTTCTCTCCTTGGAGGTCAAGTGTCCATGACCAAGTTGCATCGGTTCATCTGTATCAGCAGCAGAAGTTACTGGAACCATCTGAGGTGCATTGGTAGCACTATCCTATTTCAACCCTGGTAACACTTTAAGCCGGAGTTCCTTCACCTTGTCCCTGAGTCGATGATCAATCCGAGTAGCCAAGGCTACTAATTCATCCAGCGAGTCAGGTGACTGGCGAGTGGCCAGCTCGTCCTTCAAACGGGTATCCAGGCCTCTGCAGAAGAGTGTGTTAAGACATTTGGGGTCCCAGCAGAGTTCTGCCACAAGAGTCTTGAATTCTATGGTGAATTCAGCCAATGTTCTGCTGCCCTGCTTCAAGTCCACTAAAGCAGAACTGGCAACAGAAGTTTGCACAGGGTCATCAAAAATGGATTTAAACAAGTCCATAAATCCTTCTATGTCCTGCAAAATGGGGTCCTTTCATTCCCATAAGGCACGACAGTGCTTTACCATCCAAGTACGAAAGGATGTAGGTAGTCTTAGAGAGTGCCGTAGGAAATAAAGATGGTTGTAAAGTAAAGTGCATGCAGCACTGGTTCAAAAAGCCCCGGGTCTTCTGGATTTCTCCGGAAAAGCGGATTGGAGCCGCCAGTGGTACAGCAGTCTTCAAAGTTACCTCCTGTAACTGACCTTCATGGTTGGAAGCTGTGCCTTGAATCTTCTGTGTGTGTAGCTGATGAAATGCTGCAGTAAGTTTCTCCAAGGCATCTTGCTGCTCCGAGGTGTGGAGGGCCAGACCCAGTATGGCCTGCAAGGCAGAGAATTGTCTCCTTGCTTCTACCCTTGCTGCTTCCCTTGGATTGACTACACGGACTTTGACTTTGCATTGCCTGACTTCGCCATTGACTCTCTCCAAGCCTGGACCTCTGCATTGTCTGACTTCGCCATTGACTCTCTCCAAGCCCGGAACTCTGCATTGCTTGACTTCGCCATTGACTCTCTCCAAGCCCGGACCTCTGCATTGCCTGACTTTACCATTGACTCTCTCCAAGCCCGGAGCTCTGCATTGCCTGACTTCACCATTGACTCTCTTCAAGCCCGGACCTCTGCATTGCCTGACTTCGCCATTGACTCCCTCCAAGCCCAGACCTCTGCATTGCCTGACTTTGCTGTTGTCTATCTCCAGACCCAGACCTCCACTTCGCCTGACTACGCTATTGCCTATCTCTAGACCCAGACCTCTGCTTTGCCTGACTACTCTATTGCCTATCTCCAGACCCAGACCTCTGCTTTGCCTGACTACGTCTTTGACTATCTCCGTGATCAGACCTCAGCCTTGCTTGCCACTGACTTTGGATTGCCGCCAGCCCTGACTCAAGCCTCTTCTTTGACGCCTCTTCAGCTTACTCTTTGGACGTGTTTTATTCAGGCTTTGGCCTGCTCTTGCTCGAGCGCCCCCTGTCTGCTTCTGTTCCATTGGCGCTCGAGTTTTCAGGACACTACCTCATCCAGAGTAAGACTGTACCATCTCTCACCTGCTGTCTCTGGGCTGAACCAACTCTTCTTTCGAGGCCCATCTAAGTCCTGCCGACCCCGGCTCCCAAAGCCTCAACCCGTGGGGAACGAGGGCTGGTATACATGAAGCTCCAGTGGCCTCTGTCTATCAGCCACTCCGCCTGCCGATGGTGGGGACCCGTAGGTCCCCTACCTATGGGTTGTGTCAACCCCACCTCGTCCAAGGGTCCACCTCCAACACAACAAGGAGAAGGTTGGGAAACATGGGCTTAGATGGATACAATGTCTGTTAAGGTCATAGTTGATTCAGCAAGTTTGTGTCCGGTTATGTCAACTAATTTGAGCTGTGCAAATGATGTCCTGTTTATTTTAGTAATCATAGCTCTTAATCTTAATACAATTTTGCAGCATTCATCTTGTGTAACTGTGTCTCCATTTTGCTGGTTCATGTAGCCCACAGCTCTACTAGGAGTGAAAAGGCCAGGCCCTACATACCTTGGCAAACTTTATTTTTTGGGACAACCCCCAGCTGAGGTGTATGTGATTTTTATTGGAGATAAAGAGAGGATCAAGTGCTCTAAGGGACATGGAGAAAGTTTTGGTCCATGTCAGAAGAACTCCAGAAGGCTCTTGGGGTGCTTGATGGCTCCCAGATATGCTCTTTTGTCTAATGTAGATGTGGAATGGGGGTTACACTTAAAGACTCCACAGGGACTTTTGGCCAGCTTGGGGGGGCCTACTGACCCCCACAAGACTTGCCAAAAGTCCAGCGGGGGTCCGGGAGCGACCTCCTGCATGCCGGCCGTCTGATGCCAGGACTCAAAATGGCGCCGATAGCCTTTGACCATAACATGTCACAGGGGCTACCGGTGCCATTGGTCAGCCCCTGTCACATGGTAGGAGCACAAGATGGCACTGGTGCCCATGTGACAGGGGCTGACCAATGGCACCGATAGCCCCTGTGACACAGGCTATCGACGCGATCACTTTGCGTCTCAAGACGCAATCACTTTGCGTCTCAAAATGGCACCGATCGCCTTTGCCCTCACTATGTCTGACATAGTGAGGGCAAAGGCGATCGGCGCCATTTTGAGTATTGGCATCGGACGGCCGGCGTGCAGGAGGTCGCTCCTGGACCCCCGCTGTACTTTTGGCAAGTCTTGTGGGGGTCAGGAGGTCCCCCAAGCTGGCCAAAAGTCCCTGTGGGTCCAACGGGGGTCCCGGAGTGACCTCCTGCACGCCGGCCGTCTGATGCCAGGACTCAAAATGGCGCCGATAGCCTTTGCCCATACTATGTCACAGGGGCTACCGGTGCCATTGGTCAGCCCCTGTCACATGGTAGGAGCACAAGATGGCGCCGGTGACCATGTGACAGGGGCTGACCAATGGCACAGGTAGCCCCTGTGACACAGGCTATCGGTGCCATGATGAAACCGGCAAACGAGGGTGTGAGAATGCAGGGATGGCTTCTGGATTCCCTGCTGGACCACCAGGGAGTTTTGGTAAGTCTTGGGGGGGTCAGGAGGATGGGGGGGTTTAAATTTTTATTTAGGAGGCCGAATAAAACAGAAATCTGTTAAATACGTGGGGAGTTGCGATGCATTTCGCCTCCCCACGTATTTAACAGATAGGACAAAATAAGTTGCGGATTACAAATACGTGGAAAATGGATGCACACCTCTAGGGTGCGGAGCGAGTAGCAGTGTCTCTCCGCAGGCCACGCAGAGGCTCGACGAGAAGTGGTAGCAGGACCGGGAATGTCAGGGACTGTAGAGGGGCCAGAGGTGCCAGGGGAGGCCAGAGGACGAAGCTGACGGCCCACTGCCGCCAGTGAGGAGAAACCAGGAGCTGGAGTCACTGTAGAAAGGTGAGGGGGCCGTGCCACGGGTCTGTCACAAACGGCACGCGTAACACCCAGGCTTAAAAAAACCTTTCTCAGCACGGTGGAAGTCTGAATAGGCTTTTAGCCCGATACAGGGCTCAAGTTCAGAGAACCCATTTACCCAGGAAATCAGGTATTTATTCAGGACTTTAAGAGCGATATTCAGTTTCCCCTACAAACAGGTGACAAGAAGCAAACATTGTTCAGTGAAAAAGAAATTCTAGAGAATAGGGCCAAGATATGAGGCTGAAAACAGAGTAGACTGAAGAGTAACAGAAGGAAATAGTTATCCACAGAAATGATAGTGGATGCATGGAATAGGTGGTGGAGTCAAAACAGTTACAGTATATCTTAGTGCCTCTAGCAGGGTTTCAAGCTTACCAGTGTTACATACATTTTCTGTCAACTCGCTTTACCATCCGGGCCCTCTGGTGGAAAAACAGTACAGTATAATTCGCAGCAAGATACTGAAATCCATACAATTACTGCTGTTTTCCGAGGGTTGTTTTATTATTTGCAAAAGTTATTCAAGATTGAAATATAGACAGCATTCTAGGATTTCCCAACTTTCAACTTATATCAGTGTAGTTATAAAAAGATCTTCCAATCCATCCCACAGATGGATTCTATTACAGATCCTCTTAGATGTTGTGTGTCATGAGGAAAGACTACCCTTGTAAAATCCTGCCCCCTGCAGAATCTTCTGTCATGACTCCTGCTAGGTGGACCTAAATGGTTCTTTAGCTTTTCAAAACTCATGGGTAATAGAGATGTGAATCGTGTCCTCGATCGTCTTAACGATCAATTTCGGCTGGGAGGGGGAGGGAATCGTATTGTTGCCGTTTGGGTGTGTAAACTATCGTGAAAATCGTTAAAATCGTGAGCCGACACACTAAAACCCCCTAAAACCCACCCCCGACCCTTTAAATTAAATCCCCCACTCTCCCGAACCCCCCCCCAAATGCTTTAAATTACCTGGGGATCCAGCGGTGGTCCAGAACGGCAGCGGTCCGGAACGGCCCCCTCAATTGAATCCTGTTGTCTTCAGCCGGCGCCATTTTGCAAAATGGCCTCCGCAAAATGGCGGCGGCCATAGACAAAAACAATTCGATGCAGGAGGTCGTTCCGGACCCCCGCTGGACTTTTGGCAAGTCTTGTGGGGGTCAAGAGGCCCCCCCAAGCTGGCCAAAAGTTCCTGGGAGTCCAGCGGGGTTCAGGAAGCGATTTCTTGCCGCGAATCGTTTTCCGTACGGAAAATGGCGCCGGCAGGAGATCGACTGCAGGAGGAGGAGGTCGTTCAGCGGGAGTTCCGGACTGCCGCTGAACGACCTCCTGCAGTCGATCTCCTGCCGGCGCCATTTTCCGTACAGAAAACGATTTGCGGCAAGAAATCGCTTCCTGAACCCCGCTGGACTCCCAGGAACTTTTGGCCAGCTTGGGGGGGCCTCCTGACCCCACAAGACTTGCCAAAAGTCCAGCGGGGGTCTGGAACGACCTCCTGCGTCGAATCGTTTTTGTCTATGGCCGCCGCCATTTTGCGGCGGCCATTTTGCAAAATGGCGCCGGCTGAAGACAACAGGATTCAATTGAGGGGGCCGTTCCGGACCGCCACCGTTCTGGACCACCGCTGGATCCCCAGGTAATTTAAAGCATTTGGGGGGGGGGTTCGGGAGGGTGGGGGATTTAATTTAAAGGGTCGGGGGTGGGTTTTAGGGGGTTTTAGTGTGCCGGTTTTCCTGCCCTCCCCCTTCCCCCGATTTACGATTTTTTAACGATAAATCGGGGGAATTGGTATTGTATCGTGGCCCTAACGATTTTTGACGATTTAAAATATATCGGACAATATTTTAAATCGTCAAAAAACGATTCACATCCCTAATGGGTAATCAATTCCAACAATCATCTGGGCCCACATCATTAGCACCTCTTACTACCAGGTCTCCCAAAGGATCCAACTTTTATTTCTCACAATATCCACTCATAAGTTCTTTCTAACTCCTTCCATAGGTGGTACAGCAACAAAAGCCAGAGGTGTTATAACCAGTTTCTCTAGGATAGAATACTTTTCCAGATTTTGGAAAAGATAGAACAGGGTACCCTATATATAGTAACAGAACTCAAGAAAGCCTGGGAATAGCCTTTGTTGATAAGAAGTGAAGATAATACCAGAGATCAAGTGAGGTCTATGGTATTGCAACAGGAAAAGAAAACGGGTAGAAGATTAGATATAGTCCTTGTGATTTTCTCTGCCGTTATATTTTGCGTCTTTATGTTTCTATTTGATTTCACTTTTAATGTATTTTCTCTTTTTGTGCAATTTCTCATACTCTTTTTATCCAAGTTTCTCCTTCTTGCTCTCATTATCTCCTGTCTTTATTCCCAATTTCTCACACTTTTCTCTCTTAATCTCTCTGCTTTTCACTTTTCTTACTTTCTCACAATATTCTTTTCCTTCTTCTCTTACCCACCTTTTCTCTTTCCTAACTCTCTCTCTCTCCTAGTTCCTGCTGCTTGTTTTTTTCTCTCTCTGCCTGCTATGCTTACCTTATTGACATCTTGCTTTTTATTTTGCCTTCTCCCCTTTCTTATACCCACCGCCAACCACATCTCAGAATTCTCCGGTCTCCATTTTCTTCCATCTTCCCTGTCATGTCTGTCTCTCTGCCCTCCCATTCAACTGTCACCGTGGTGAAAGCACATTGTTTAAAACTCAGGAAACTATGTATTTTTCTGGTTATACCTTGAGACTACTAGAATATAGCGTGCGACCCGAAAGGAAAAAGCAGCAGCTGATTTTGATCTCCTGCCATAAGCGGCAACTGAAATCCAGTTTGCTGTAGGTTTCAGAGCAGGTGAGTAAAAAGGCACATGGGAGGGTCTCCTATTCATTGTCCCTCCATTTGTCTTCTCATAGAAACATGGAGCAGCAGAGTGGATCAAGTGACAACTGCTATGTGGAAGATCCCCATTTCAATCCCTGGGTCAGCTCGCCAGGCTATCTGGGGCTGGGGACGTTGAGGAGGCAGCTTTTACAATCCCAGGGGGAATGGAGGGATTCATGGGTAATGCCGAAGGGTGGCAGCCAATGGATGAACTCAGGGCCCATGATTGCAGGGGTATAAGAAGAAGCCCTGTTACATGGCTCCCCGCTAAGGACTGTCACTGCAATGACCAGACTAAGTGTGTTGAGGGGATGGGAGTGGAGTGGGTGGAGAGATATAAAATAGGAGAAAATTCCTTGGCAGTTGCAAACAGGGGCGGTTCTATCATGAGGCAGGGTGAGGCGTGGGCCTCAGGCAGCAGAATTTTGAAGCGGCAAAAAAGTGCCCCTCCAAAGCACCTCAACCGCAGTGGCTCCCTCACCCTGCTTCCAGAGTCAGATATCAGATTGGGCAGGGATAAATCAAACCCCCTGCCGGTCCCTAATCCCGGGCAGCAAGAAACGCTGTGTTGTCTCCTGCTGCCACAGGGTGTCGGTGCTCAGGCTGTGAAAAAGAAGAGAGGGAGCAGAAGGATCCCCCTTTCGGTTCTTCCCGCGAGGGGCTGCAGACGGGTTAGGGAGTGGACGGTGGGAGCAGCAGGTGCCAAGTTTCCTTTTCACAGCACCATCCAGCCGCAGGTGAGGGCATCAAAAGCAGCTGGCAGCACCTGCCAAAATTTGGATGGATTTGTAGGCTGGGAGTTGAGGACGCACGCTTCGCATGCGATCCGTTGTTACGTCACCGGCGCGTCCTCGCACGTGCGGCGGCAGTGAGGGCAACTGGTTGCACCTTGACGATCTGGAGAGAGCTATGGGATGGGCAGGGCCGGATTTACACATTTCTACGCACTAGGTCAAAGCACAATTCTGCGCACCCCTCCCCCTCAAAAGTTGATTTATAATTTTAAATTTAATATGTAATATTTTATTTTTGAAACGTTTTTAAACTTGCGAACCCAGAAGCAAAATAAAACAGACCAAAACCAGTAAACATTTTTCAGCCCGTGGGACCCGCATCGCCCCGTGGATGTTCTTCTATTTGACCCGACCCGCGCTGAAATATTTTGAACCCGACCCGGCCTGCGGGTTTGGGTCCGGCCAGCCCACAAAATGCAGACGTCTGCCTATATAACCCACACGAGGTACGACGATTACTTCTTTGGTTAGTTCAAATTATTCAACCAGATGGCGTATTCGATACAAAAAACAGCCAATAAAATTGACATAGAATGCAGAGGATTTACATTGATTCTCATCTGACATTATAGAATTTTATTGAAATGTTTTGCATTTTGTGTCAAACTTACCTTACACCACATTAAATGATGCTGCATAAACAAGCCATAAGTTGTGTATGTTTCATGTTTTGTAATAAAAATCGCAGCCCCCTTATAATTTGGTGAACACCCCCGTCAGCTTTTTCTGCTTACGGCTTTCAGCCCTGCGTTAACAAAATAGTATATAAAAGTATTAACAATATATTTTATATACCTATTATCAGTAGATATGTAGAAGACAAGTGATATGAGCATGATGAATCACTTGGAATCACTATCGTAACCCCAAATCTGGAATTTTCCTTTAACGCGTGGTTTACGCTGAGTGTGTGAGAGAGAGATAGCAAATGCTTTTTGCCTGTGTCTGAGGAAGACAGCGCAAACTGGAGAGATGGGCAATGTAAATGTACTGCTCAAATTTATTTAAAGTAAATGGATGTAAATTTAAAAAACAGCATTTTATATGGCCTTTTCAAAATAATACTGAAAAATGTGTAAATGTTTGATTGTTATTTCGCCCCCCTGACTGTTGCGCCCTAGGCCATGGCCTAGGTTGGCCTTATGGGAAATTCGACCCTGGGGATGGGGTGAGGGTTGGTGGTTTCCGTTAGTCCCATCATGACAGAGCACTTATTGGATACAGGTAGGGGTGAAGGTGGCACCGGTATGAGCAGCAGCCGCAGTCTCGTCCTTTTAACTGCCCCAGTTGGGTTTCTTTTATATTATTTCCTGTGCTCACCTTAAAACACTTCTCATGTCTTCTGCCCAGGGTAAAACCCCTTTGAAATGAGTTCCCAGTTTAGGTCACCCTGAGCCGTCTCTCCTTCTAAATCAACGCTCGCATATCCTTGTCAAAGTGCAGAGAATTTATTTGCTTATAAAGCTGAGGGCTCATCTCAGCTGAGGAAATGGCTCTCTTAAACGGCAAGAGCTTGTACCTAACTATGAACAGAGCAGGTTTAATTTTTTTAAGTTGAAAATTTGTTTGTGAATAATAACTGAACAGATATGATCAATAAGCTAGTCGCATCAGTGGAAGTTGTGGTGTATTTTTGAAAAATGTTAACCTGCCATCTGATTTAAAATGTATCCTGTGATTCTTATCTCACATTGTTTTCCCCTCTGTGATGTTGCTTTATCTTGAAACCCTTTAATTGTTGTAGGAAGTGTTCAGTGTCTCCTGATGCTTCCCATAGAAGTTGATAGGACATTGGTTCAGTAATATACCAGGAGGAAAAAAAGTCTTATCTTAAAATCTGATACTACAGAACACACATACAGGCAGTATAGGTGACTGCCTGTATGTGTGTGCGGGTGGTTGACTGGCTGCATGTGTGTGTGTGTGTGTGTGTGAGACTGCCTGTATATGTGTGCGGGTGGTTTACTACCTATATGTGTGTGTGTGTGTGTGTGTGTGACTGCCTGCATGTGTGTTCGGCTGAGTGACTGCCTGTATGTGTGTGCGGGTGGTTGACTGGCTGCATGTGTGTGTGTGTGTGTGTGTGTGTGAGACTGCCTGTATATGTGTGCGGGTGGTTTACTACCTATATGTGTGTGTGTGTGTGTGTGTGTGTGTGTGACTGCCTGCATGTGTGTGCGGCTGAGTGACTGCCTGTATGTGTGTGCGGGTGAGTGACTGCCTGTATGTGTGTGTGTGTGTGTGTGTGAGTGACTGCCTGTAATTGTGTGTGTGTGAGTGACTGCCTTTATGAGTGTGTGGGGGTGACTGCCTGTATGTGTGTGCAGGTCGTTGACTGCCTGTATTTGTATGCGGGTGAGTGACTGCCTGTATATGTGTGCGGGTGGTTTACTGCCTGTATGTGTGTGTGTGTGTGTGTGTGTGAGTGACTGCCTGCATGTGTGTGTGTGTGTGAGTGAATGCCTGTATGTGTGTGTGTGGGGATGACTGGCTTTATGTGTGTACGGGTGGTTGAATGCCTGTATTTGTATGCGGGTGAGTGACTGCCTGTATGTGTGTGTGTGTGTGTGTGTGTGTGTGTGACTGCCTGTATGTGTGTGTGGGTGGTTTACTGCCTGCATGTGTGTGTGTGTGTGTGTGTGTGTGTGTGTGTGAGTGACTGCCTGCATGTGTGTGTGTGTGTGTGAGTGAATGCCTGTATGTGTGTGTGTGGGGATGACTGGCTTTATGTGTGTACGGGTGGTTGAATGCCTGTATTTGTATGCGGGTGAGTGACTGCCTGTATTTGTGTGCAGGTAGACTGCCTGTATGTGTGTGTGTGTGACTGCCTGTATGTGTGTGCGTGTGTGGGTGACTGCCCATATGTGTGTGCGGGTGAGTGACTGCCTGTATGTGTGACTGCCAGTATGTGTATGTGTGTGGCTGCCTGTATGTGTGTGTGTGTGGGTGACTGCTTGTATGTGTGTGCGGGAGGTTGACTGCTTGTATGTGTGTGTGGGTGAGTGACTGCCTGTATGTGTGCAGGTGGTAGACTGCCTGTATGTGTGTGTGTGGAGGTGACTGCCTGTATGTGTGTGCGGGTGAGTGACTGCCTGTATGTGTGGGAGTGGGAGTGACTGCCTGTATGTGTGTGGGTGGGTGACTGCCTGCCTGGGTAGATGGGTGACTGCTTGTGTGTGTGTTGGAGGGGGTGGGAGCCTGTGTGTATATATGAGAGGGCGGGTGGGGTGTGTGTGTATGAGAGAGTGCCTGTGCATGTGTGTGAGAGTACCTGTATATATATGTGTGTGAGAGGTTAAAGTTTGTGCACCCTCTTCCAATCTTCCAGTTAAAAGGACAATGTCAGGAGGACTGGAAATCTAAAGTTCCCAGCTATGGAGAGTGAGAGATTTTTTTTTATATCCTTGTTAGCTTTAATTATTGGAGGTGATGTATCTGCTATTTTGAAATATTGTATTAGTGTTTGGTGATATTTTAAGCATATTTTACATATTTTTAATTGGCTGAATTTATTAGCAGATTTGACATTGTTTTTATTGGTATGTTTAATGTTTTATATTTCTTGATTGTGTTTGCATTGCTTACAGAATTTGGCTTCTTGTAATTTCCAGTTCAGTTTTTGTCTACATTTCAATTTATATTTTATGATCTCTTTATTCTGTATTTGGTGAGAGTCTATCTGTGTTCTGCTTGTGTGACTGAGGCTTTAGGTATTCTGCTGGCATGTAGTTTCTGTGTAGGGATTTACAACAACCTGGCTTCAATCTGTTTTCCTAATAGGGGATGTATTGGTGTCTAGGGCCTGATGTAGTATTTGCAGTATGGCTTTTTCATAGGTTGAGTGCTGGCAGTTATGATATGGAAGGCTTACTATATTGAAATTGTAGTTCAGTTTATTCCTGGCTTTCTGTGGGCCAAGTCCACACCCAGTGCAATTTACCATAGGCCTAATACCATATGGGATCCAGTAAACTGCCTTGATTACTATAAGAAAGGTAGTTTATTAAGTCTATTAAAGTATTATTATTGAAAGTGTGCTTTTTTGCAGTGTATGCCTTTATAATATATATGCTGCTGTAAGTGATATTTGTACTTCAGAAGATTGTACTTTGAATGTCTATTTTCCATATGCAATCTGCCTTTTTAGGTTGCAGAAGTTAATAAATTTTAAAATGGAAAAGAATGCATAAGTTTTAATTATGTGGAGAGGGGAGGGAAGGGGGAATGAAAGGCTGTAAGGTTTGTCTAGGGCATCTAATACCCTTGTATCAGCCCTAAGAGAGAGTGTGTCACACACACATAGACTCCCACCATTCACCAACCTCTCACACCCCCAGGGGGGGTGGCAGATCATGGAGAAAGTTGGGAGGCAGGCAATAGGGAATGGAGAAGTCCTATTTCTAGACTCAGGGGGTGGGGCAGCCAAAGGCCGCCCCGCCCCATTAAACATTTCTCCAGGTGCCCCCTAGTGCAGATGCCGAAGACAAGAACAAAAAAATAACAGGCCCAAAAACTGAGTGGTTAGAGAAATGGGTTGCAAGCATGGAAAGCCAGGATCCAAATCCTATTGCCATTTCTTCTGACCCTGGCAAGTCACTTCACCCTCCATTGCCTTCCTCCTGCCCTGGCCCTTGGTGATTTCACTTGCACCGGGCTGGGGGAGGGGGGGAAGGGGGCATTTTATCTTTCACCTCTGGCAGCAGATTATCTTGAGCCACCCCTGGTTGCTAATGATGCCGCACTGTACCAGATCGCAGCTCTGGTTCTGATTGAGCTGAAAATACAAAGGAGCAGGAGGAAGCTCCAGGTAACAGAAAAACCTCCCCCACACAGAATACGACAGAAGATGATGATTGCAAGACCTATCTAGTTTGCCTGCTTTTTCCCTTCCTGTTACCGTATCACAGATAGGGTTCCCAACCGTCCAGAGTTTTTCTGGATGGTACAGATTTTTGGGGTACTGTCCTGAAAAAAGGAGGCGGGCTAAAATGTTTGGAAATGTCCTGATGTTTGGCCCTCATGCTGCAGGTTGGCCTCTGATCCTCCCCTTCAAGTTAGGGACTTTCTTTTTCAATTTTCATTTTATTTTTCCTAGAAATTTATCAGTGTTTATTACAACAAACAAACAAAAAATGAGAAAATCATTGTAAAAAATAGGTACATTTTTTTTCTACTGATTTTCTCCCTTTTCTGTTTGTTGTAATGAACACTGATAAATTCCCACAAAAAAATACAATAAAAACTGAAAATGAAATTCAATAAATATAGCATGTGCTTTGGTAGCTACTGAATATTCAGTGTGTTGGAGATATTTATTTTGCGTCCCTTACAATAGACTTCTGCCCATGATTTAATCAGAGGCCTAAAGAATGTTACAAAACAGTAATTTGGCCCCTGGGCTGGTAAAAACAAACCTTTTTTCAGAACTGAAGTGGTCATGATATGAGGCTCTGAAGGGGTAGACTCAGGAAAAACATAGGACAATATTTTTTCACAGAAAGGATGGTGGATGCATGAAATAACCTCCCAGTGGAGGTGATCGAGGCAAAAACAATAACAATTAAAGAAAGCACATGATCATTAATTGCAAAGACGCGAGGGATCAACTGGGGTCTAGTACACTGTAGCAGAAAGTAATTGAGCAAACTAGATTGGTCCTTATCTGCTATCAAATTATAGGTCTGTTGTTTTGTAATGGTAAAGAGTGGTAATAAAAGTTGCATGTGCGTAAACCCCATCGGTGAAGATCAGAACTGGATTTAGAGCAAATGGCACCATGGGTGCAAAGCATCCCCCTTAACTGATGGTGCCTCCCACCCAGTCCTCTCTTCAGTTGCGGTGGGGTGGGATGTGCCGTGGTTATGCAATTTCAGTCTTTGGTTATGGTGAGGTTGGCTCTGTAGCTCAGTGGTAGGAGCACTGGTTTCGTAAACCAGGGGTCATGAGTTCAATCCTCATCAGAGCCTACCAGCTGCCTTTTTTCACGCATAGCTCTCTGCTTCAACGGCAGGGGAGAAAGACTGGTACTTCACTTTCAATGCATATCCAGCATAACTCTCTGCTTCAATGGCAGGGGGGAATGAGGAAAAGTGGATCTATATACAGACAACCAACAAGGACTGAATTACATAGTCTGGGTAAACAAATTAGCATGGTTAGCGGTTACTACCCCTAATTATTTAAGATAGATATTTCATTTAGATGCAGCTCCAACACTGCTCTCTACATTAATGCTGGGGGTGGAAGGGAAATAGAACCAAATGGTTACTAAGAGCCAAGAGTAACAGATAAGTATGAGAAAAAAAAAAGTGCGAAACTTGCTGGGCAAACTGGATGGGCCATTTGGTCTTCTTCTGCCATCATTTCTATGTTTCTGTGTCTTTGGCTGGGATAGGATCCACCATGGCCACACAATTCTTCTCTTTGACTGTGGCAGGATGGCATCCTCTGTGACCATGCTGGACTTCTCCTCCTCAGTCCCCATGGTGCTCAGGGCAACACTCAGATGATGGCATCCTGGGCAACCGCCTGGCTCACCCACCCCAAAAACTAACCCTTGTGAAGTTATTAAACAAATATTTGTTATTTTGACGGTTAAAAGTTGGCAATCCTAATCACAGAACATTTGGTCTCAAGCTTTTCTTTCACTTCCCTACAGTGTTTATAGAAAAATTTGGCAGAAAATAACCTCCAGAGGCAAAGGGGTGGCTGACACCATTTTAGAAAATGGCATAGGCCACCCATTACTCCTATCATGTGACAGGGGCTACTCAATGGCACCGGTGGTGCCTATTATATGAAGGGTCAAAGGGTGGCCCATGCCATTTTAAATAATGGCAGCCATCAGGCCTAGGAGTGGGAAGTTGTTCCTGGGCTCCCACTAGACCACCTGGGACATTTTGGAAAGTCCTAGGGGGCTCAAGAGGGGGCCAGCTGGTCGGAAGTGAATATTTTAATAAAGGGCAAGGGTTGGTGGCAGGTCCTGTGAGCATTTTTTTTTTCAACGAAACAAAAATAAAATTAATGATTCGAGGGGGGGGGGGAGCGAACCGAAATGGCTCACTCTTCAAATGATAGGGTGAACAAAATGAAAAATTTGCTTTGTTCACTTACCTACTGTTTAGCCACTGGACCATCAGAATAGAGGTTACTACTGTATCTTTTTATACAAAAGATCTGATCTTGTGCTGGGTGTTTTAGAGTGCACTATATATTGAAGTAAGATCCAAATGAGGCTTACACATTTTTCATTGTGATTGTGTGTGTTTGTATCATTTGCTTTTGGGCGAAGCTGTGCAGTTTATATCTGTGAATGGCTTGCATTTTATGTGAGTTTAATGAAAGACATAGTTTTATAAATTCACAGACAATCAGTTTATGCCTTATTTGAAACTATTTATTCTGACTGTTTTATAATTAATTTAATTTGTGTTATTTATATGCTTATGTTTGATATGCATTTAATACTTATATTGATCTTGTATTCTGTATATGTATTTGGAATAGTATTAATTTAGTTTGTTTTGAACTCTGTTATTGATTTTATGCTATTATATAATTTGCATTTAGCAAACCATATGGTTTGAAATATAAATGCTGAAATTACCGTAATTTAAATTAAAACAATGGAGGTCCATATTCAGATGCTGACTGGCTAGAAAAATTAGCTGGATAAACTTATCCAGCTATATTTGCTGGGATATTCAGTAGCACACTAGCACCACTAAATATATCTGGCTAAGTCAATGTTAGCAGGATAAGTTTATCCAACTAACTTGAGGAATGCTTTTTGGAAGTCCTAAAGTTGTCTGGCAGGGATGATAACTTTTAAACTGACGCGCAGGCATGCATTGGCGCATGTGTGTCGGTGCGTGCCCAGGGACACAATGATTTTTTAACATGTGAGCGTATATATGCGAGCATGTTATAAAATACACTGGGCACGCACCCATGGTTGTCCAATTTTAAATGGGCGTGTGCCCTCGATGCATAAATCCTGATTCTACCATGTAAATCAGGGTGTTTTAAAATGGGCATGCCTCCACATCATTGCCAGTTTCACCAGTTCATCCACCACTTCACCCAGTTAAGAACCAGGTCCTCCAAACCTCCCTGGTTTGATAGTCTGCAGTCCCTTCTCCATTTACCTCAGGCCCTTTAAACCCCTCTGAACTGAGTAAGCCCTATTTGTGAATGCATCCCCTACTTGATGGAATGCAAGGCTTTTCAAATTCACCTTTAAGTTTTTTAAAGTATAAAATCAAAACTATGAAAAAGAAAAAGCAATTTTTCCGTATTAAACTATGGTTGGCTGGAGGTTTTTTTTTACCTAGGATTGTAAAGCAGTATGTGCTTTAACTGATTTGCCGTGATGGCACCATGCATATCTAAGGTCTTTTTCCTCCTTTAATGCATTTCATTGTTTCACAAGCATTGATTAATTAACACTCAATGAAGAATTTGTTTTCCCTTGTTATATTATTTTTCTTCACTTGCCCTTGTGGTTGGATTTGTTCTGTACATGCACCATTCTTTCTGTGATGAAATACTTCCTTGCATTAATCCCAAGTCTATCTGTTTTCAGCATCCTACCATCACCTCCCTTATTCCTTTTCCATCCTTCCTTCCTCTTCCATCCTCTCACCTTTCTTCCCTCATTTTTCATTCCTTTCTTCCTACTTGTTCTTTTTACCCACTGTCAGATTCAAGTCAATTAGCTGTCATCTGTAGGGATGTGAATCGTATTTCTGACGATTGAAAATATCGTACGATATTTTCAAAATCGTCAGAAATCAGGGGCTCCCTGAAACCGATAGGAAAACCCCACAAAATTGTTCATGGGATTCTCTTATCGTTTTGGGGGAGGGTGGGAAAAATGGCACATATAAACAATCCCTAAACCCACCCCGACCCTTTAAAACTGCTTCCTTAGGTTCCCCCACCCTCCCGACCTCCCCCAAAACATTTTAAAATTACCTGGTGGTCCAGTGGGGGTCCCTGGAGCGATTTCCCACTCTCAGGCCGTCGGCTGCCACTAATAAAAATGGTGCCGATGGCCCTTTGCCCTTACAATGTGACAGGGTATCCGTGCCATTGGCCGGCCCCTGTCACATGGTAGGAGCACTGGATAGCCCACGCCATGTTTAAAGATGGTGCCGGCCATCCATTACTCCTACCATGTGACAGGGGCTGGCCAATGGCACGGATACCCTGTCACATGGTAAGGGCAAAGGGCCATTGGCGCCATTTTTATTAGTGGCAGCCGACAGCCCGAGAGCAGGAGATCGCTCCCGGGACTCCCATGGGACCACTAGGTAATTTTAAAACGTTTTGGGGGAGGTTGGGAGGGTGGGGGAACCTAAGGAAGCAGTTTTTAAGGGTCGGGTTTTGTTTTTTTTATCGGCTCGGGCGCAGCTGATAAAAAAAACCCGATCGGACCGCACAAAGGAAAATTCATGATGTGAATCGGAAAAGGAATCAGAACCGATTCCGGTTCTGATTCACATCCCTAGTCACCTGGGACTTCTTCGTCTTCTCTGAAGCTGGTGGGCTGGACCCCTTTTCCACTTTCTTTCCACCAGGTACTCAATGTGGCTTCATCTCACTTTCCCTTGCTGGCGATTCCTACACATGTGAGTTTTCCTTTTCCTCTGGACTGCATGCCTCCATCCTTGGGGCATACTGTGACCTGAACTTCATTGTCTGACAAACCCCCTGGCCTTGATCTGAGTTCATTGCATGGGCCAGGTTTCAGAGAAGTAGTGGTAGAACTGTCTTCCCAACCCTAAAAAGAATAGAGTTTTTATCAAATGAGCAGCCATATCTTATATTACAAAATGGAACATTGCTCTTAGCCGGCTTCAGTGGCAGTAAGAGGGTAATTCAATTTTATTATTGTGTGGGTAGGGCTGAAGTCTTTGTGGAATTGGTGTATGCAGACATTAGCAACAATTTTCAAAGCAAACTCATGTGCTTAAGTTTGCTTTGAAAATGCTGAGGTAATTGGTCTGGTACACAGATAGATTAACTGGCAGAATATCACATCTCTTCTATGGAGGGTGTAACTCCTGTGGCTTCATTTATGTGCATATTTTCTCAGATCAGAATTCTGCCCCCAGTTCTGTCCCCCAGGAATTCTTCTCCGCAGTTCACATAAAAGCATGCCTGTAACTGGGTTACGTGTTTGCTTTTGCGCGCAAAGGGCCCAGGTCTATGTTGTCAATGGCTTTGAGATTGAAGTCCTAAAAGCCCACTTCATATTGAACCTGACAGCAGACTTTAAAAGTGAATGTGAATTGCAAATTCCATTTTCTGAGAGCAGTTGTTTCCTTGGTAGCAAGCTCTGTCTTCATCTTAGGAAATATAAATTCAGGCAGAAGCAATTATCTGGAGGTAGAATCCATTCCTTCTGGGAATATCATTCACATATGTACTGTATATACCTACAGAGAGAGAGGGTAAGGCAAGGAAAGAGAAAGGTAAAAGCAGAAAAAGATGGACAGAGAGAAGAATCAATTTAGAAGATTTATATTACCGTAAATCTTTAAAATGTTGCAATGTAGTTATTAAATGTGCAATGTGGTTATTAAATGCGCTGTACCACGGCAAATCCAATTAACCAATTCCTTCCCTGTGCAAAAGGTGCAGGTTGTAGTTTTAGCATGGTTAAGGAGGAAAATCCCCAATCCCTTAAACTCTGTCTGCCTCTGCTGTTTTCCCCTTGATTGCCATTAACTCAGGGTGGGTTGGAGGTTGCTGAGAGAAAATCACTGGACTCCTGCCAAGCAAGCGCCTGTACCCATGGTGACTGTTGTCTGCCGCTGAGCTGACCATCTTGTAATCACTGAAAGCTCTGCTGACTCTGTACCCCTCTCAGGAATATGGCCAACGTAGCAAGGCACCAGCAGTGCTATTGCTCAGCTGCTGCCATTGATGCTGGACAAGATGGGCCAGATTAGAAAGAGATGGATTTCTGAGATCTGGGATCGCTGGTCCTCCAGCACCAGCAGCAAAGATGCTAATGCTTGCCGGATTCTCTCCAAACAGGCACCTTCTCTCTCTCATTCAGTCGGTTACTAATCAGACTGTCATGCTTTCAGAAAAACGTCTTTCTTCCGTTGTCCTGCTGCCCTTAACATGCCCTTTCTGCTTCAGCTGTCCTCCCCTTGTTTTGACTGTGATGCTCTGGGCTGTGTTCTTCTGACTCCTTCGGTTAGGTTGCTGTTATGTGATCCTTATTTCCCTTCCAGCTGTGACCTGTTGTACCTCATGGATAATGGATAGCATTCCTTTAAAAATTCCCCCTTACTGGATCCCACCAGTATCGTTCGTTTGTTTATTAAAATTTCTTAATCACTTTATGCAAACGCTCAAAGCGATTTAAGGAGATGACATACATAATGATTGAAAATAATAACCCAAAATCATAAAACAATCAAAAATACACCTACAAGATCGCAGCAGACATAAATCAAAATAACCACATAATAATCAGGAGAAACTTTGGACAGGCTACTCAGTTTTTGAAAACTCTACAGGTTTCATGACACAGGAATAGGACCCTGTGGTCCAGGAGGCTGGGTACATATCAGACAAATGCTTGCTTCAGCAGGAAAACCTTTAAAGCTGTTTTACATTTTTTTAGGCATTCTTCAAGTCTCAGAGACACGGGTATGGAATTCCATAAAATGGATGTGGCCACAGAGAAAGCACAATCTGTTGTAGTTGGTTATCTGACAGTTTTTGGTGAAGGCACCTCCAGCAGGCTCCTCTCCTGAGATCTTAGTTAAAACTCCCCCCCCCCCCCCACACACACACACACACACACAACCCCTTTCACATTTCTAAGCTTCAGGCTTAGGAACAGTGGCCATGTTAATATGCAGCCTCAGTCCAAACACACTCATCTGAGGCTTTCCCAGATGTGTGGCGTAGTAGTTACTAGACTAGAACATTTGAACTGCTAAGCGTGATATTCCTGGGATGTCGATTCAGATCTCTCCTCTGCTACCTGCGATTGGTGAGACGCCGAGCAAGTCATTTTAACTTCCCATTGAGGCAGGCCAGATATTATTACCACAGTGTAAACTGTCTGAGCCCTAAGTATTTCTGGCACCTCAGCAGGGCTGTGCACAGCCACAGGTTTAGGATTTTGCCACCCGCCAGTCACTGGTGGAGCTGTCCTGTCCCTCCACCCTCCTGCATACATTCACACAAACACACACACACACACACACACACCAGAAAGGTCAGACAGCAGAGCGCAGAAGGTCTAAGGCAGCTCAGGAGTAGAGTCTGTGACAAACATTTAAACATTCCAAAGCACATTTAACAAGCAGGCCCTTCTTTAATTTTACATTAAGAAAGCAGTTTTCCAACATTGTTTTGTGTCTGTAATTATAATTCTTTTTTTTTTTTTTATGGGATGATGAAAAGAGGGCTCAAGTGTCAGTACAGGGAATAGATCTGTTTAGAGGACCGGGGGGGGGGGGGAGAGCGAGAAGGAAAGAAGGCTAGGGATGGGGAAGAAGAGGGAAAGAGGTCCGGGGGATGGTGAAAATGGGAGAGGGGGAAGGTTGAGGAAGGAGGAAAAAAATCAGGAATCTGGGGTGGGAGAAGCAGAAAGAGAGAGAGAGAGAGAGAGAGGGGGGGGGGGGGTTCTGGGATTGAAGAATGAAAGGAAGGAGGAGTAGGAGGGTTTGGGTTTCAGGATCTGGGGAGAAGCAGGGGTAGGAGGGTTCCCTGCCTGCTGCTGGGGAGGGGGGCAGGCTCAGGAAGCGGAGGGCTGAGGCTTATGCTGAGTGGAAGGCAGCAACTCTTTAGCCAGGCACCGGCCTGGTGTGCCTGTGAACACATCCTGCTCTAGTTCCGGTTACCATTCCACACGAAAGGCAGGGTTGCATTTATTGCCTGGCTACGCCACAATGCAATAGCTAAGGATTAAAATAAAGACACTTAAAGAAAAGTGAATAAAAAGAAGAGAATAAAAGGGGGAGGAAAAAGAACAGGAAAAGAAAAGCAAATAAAACTTAATGTTTCACAATGCAAACACTATGCGCAGTTGTTTATTTTGGCTTGGTTTGTTTGCTGAACTGAAATTTAAAAGAACACCTCCATGCTGCTCCCCCCCCCCCCCCCCCAGGCTCTTACTTACCCCATCCTGGGTTTCCAAAGTAGAAAGGGGCAGGAGTGAGGCCCAATCACTCTTACCCTACCGGCTTCAAGTTGTTTTAGGACTCACGCCTGCACCTTTCAACTTTGAAATCCCTGAAGGGGTAAGAGCTGGGGTGTGAGACCTACAGGAAGATCAGGGGGCCAGATGTGCCGATAAATAGTGGGTGCTGTTTGCACTTGCTGGCGTGCAGTGTTTACCAAGATGGAAAAACCAAATAACTTTCAGATTTTTCAGAATGAGTCTATTTACAGTTTGCTCCATTCAGAATGCTCCGAAAACTGCCTCACTTATCACATTTTTATCTATTCGGGTAAAATAAACTCCCAACCCTAACAAAGGATGGAACAGATCCATTATGGAAAAAAAGGTCAAATAGGTGAGGGCTTTTCAGGTTGGAGAAGTGACAAATGAGAAGGGATCTGGTAGAGATATATACAATTATGAGAGGTGTAGAACAGGTTAATAGAGGACAGATATTAACTAAGGCTAGGAGATTCTCCAAGAAACCAACTGGTAGCACATTTAAAACAAATTTAAGAAAAAAATTCTCTGCTAATGCACAATTAAGCTGTGGAATTTTTTTTTGTTGAAGAATGTAGTCCAAGGTAATAGCAAAGCTGGGTTTTTATAAAAGTTTCTGGAGGACACACCCAATAAGATGTATTAGCAGGCAAGCATGGGGATTTCTACCTCCTATGCCTAGAAAATGAGCAACAGGGAAGGAATCTTCTGATTTCTTGTGAGGGACCTGGATTAGCAACCTTTGGATACAGGATGTTGGGCTCGATAGACCATTGGAATGGCCCAATATAGCAGCTCTTTCTTTTCTTAATTAAAAGAGGAAAACAATATGAAAAAAGTAATCATAAGGAAAAAAGATTACAAAAAACAGATTAGTAAAAAAGAAGAAGATGAGGAGAAATTAGGAGATAAGAAAGAGAAGAGGAAAAAAAAACAAAGTAGAAAATGAAAATTAAGAAAAATACACAGAGGAGAGCAAAGAAAGGAGTGGAAAAGAGAAAAGGAAAATAGAGTGAAACAAAAAACCAAGAAAGAAGTAATTAAAACCAGAATCATTACCGAAAAGTATTAGTAGGCAGATAATTTGTACAGTACTTCCAGGATCTGACTTAGAAGAAACATTCCTTAGCTAAATAAATAGCTCAAATAAATCAACAGCAAGTGACCAGGCAATTATACTGCCTATATAGCTGATGGTACTTAAAATAAGTAAAGTGTGAAAGTAAATTACTCCAGAATCATTAACCTGATTTACCAAATTAAACAAGGCCATGCTCTTGGACAGAATTGCTGCAAATGGCATTTAGTATGCAAGTGAGAAAACTACCCATACTGTAGTACTAGCAAAATCAGTAACTACATAAATGAAAGGTCCACTGAAGAGCAATGATGAAAGTAAAGAGATTGGTTCCACTAGATTGCTCTCAAAAGGTGAATGTGAAATAAAGAAGACTGTAGGGGACCAGGGAGCCCGTCAGAAAGTGCTACATGCACCTCCAGGGATGTTCCATTCAAATGTGTAAACAGTGATATAACTATAGAGACAAACTGGCCTGCAGACTTTGTTCATCCGGGTGGAGAAGAATATTGTATTAATTTATTTATTTAACATATTTATTTAATGGAAGGGATGAATTTGCTATTCATGATCTAATGTTTTGCAGACAATTTTGCAGTTGGGGCTTCAGTCAGCAGATGCCAGCAACTGTCTGAATGCAGAAAGCGGCATTACGTTTGCTGGCTAGAGAGCTGCCCCCGCGAGCTGGCTCTCTCACCTCTCACCAGCCAGCCCTGAAGTTTCGCTGCTTCGAGAGCCCTGAAGATGCTGCCAGCCCATGTGGCCTGAGATGCAGCCATTTCTATCGGGACCTCCACTAGGGGTGCACATGCACCAACATTTAAAGGTCCCACAAAAGGAACAGTGTAGGCTACCACCATATGATGGCCATGCAACCCTCCAGTGCCTCAGCAAGGTGCTGAGGCTTCTTTGCTCCTGGCACGATGGATAAACGCCCACTAGCAGCACACTCACCAAAGTGTCTGACAATTGTGCAACCTTCCAGTCTTCAGGTGCCAAAGATAATGTTATTCATAGTTTACAAATTTACAATAGTAAGTCCACAATTTCACTTCTCAGTTCTTTCAGCACTCTGGTATGTACACCATCTGGTTCAGATGATTTGCTACTTTTTAGTTTGTTAATTTGACCTAGTACGTCTTCCAGGTTCACTGAGATTTGTTTCAGTTCCCCTGAATCATCACCTTTGAATATCATTTCTGGCATGGGTATATCTCTCAAGCACAGCTAAGTCTACTGGAATATAATTCAAGAACTTCAAAATAGCCACATTCAATACATAAATGTGTGTAGTATATTATTTATGTAGGACCCACACTTCATGAGTTTGTATGTCAATCAAACTCAAAATTAGTAATAGAGCTCTTTGCTTTATTTTCATCAATTTTTTGTATTTTTTGTATTTGACACATTTTCTAAATGTTTCTAAAAATCATTTCTCCATATGCTGACAAACTCTGTTAGCATATGGAGAAACAGTAGACTTGTTTGAGCTGTGCTTGTGTGAGCTGTGCCTGTGTGACTATTAATCGTCTCTGGAATACATTGATTGCAGTTGGGCAGATTTTGTGATTGTTATGGGTATATCTCTTACATCTTCCTCAGTGAATAATGAAGCAAAGAATTCATTTAGTCTCTCTTCTATGACTTTCTCATCATGGTCCAACTGACTCCCTCACAGGCTTTTTACCTCGAATGTACCTGAAAAAGTTTTCATTATGAATTTTTGCTTTCACGGCAAGCTTCTTTTCAAATTCTCTCTTTGACAATAATAATAATTATTATCATACCTACAGTGATTTACTAGCCATGATAGCTTGAAATGCTGTTTAAACATAGGGAAAAAGTTTTATAGGATATAGTACAAATAATAGTTACTTATAAAATTTTTCTTCATGTTGCCACTGCTGCATCCTGTGTCCAGAAGCTTTTAAAGAGGCCACAAAGGCCTGTAAATGTGTCTCCCACCCCCCATAAAACCTCCATGGTAATCCATGGGGAAATGTAGCATCCCTGACATTTCCCTTCATCTCCACCCAGGCCATACATTTGTTTAAAAAAGTAGCCATGATTAAGCCTTGCCCCGGGATTAAAGTCCTACTGCCATTGCAAAAATAAATAAATACATAAATAAAAATAAAAAGCATCCTCTCTCTCTGGAAGCTCTCCACCTTCTGATTCTCCCAAGGTTTACCTCATAAGTCTGGGGGGAGTCTTCATTCACTCTTGCCCTGCCAACAACATCTTTTAACAATGCACCTATTGACCCCGGGTTCCCTCGTGCCCGGCATATGCACTTTCCCCAAGTACTACAGTGCTACATATTCATTGCTATTCCAATGAGCTGTTTTGCATTCATTTACATGTGACATAGCTCATTAGCATGACCATATTGTGCCTGAGTTAGGACCCAAAAAATAACAAGTGATTGGATTGTTACAAAGTTTGCATGCTATTTCCATTTACAGCATGATAACCATTCGCCCTTTCCATTGCAAATACATTATTGCAGACTAGCAAATAGGCCCCTAAGTGGGTAACTGAGGCAACTAAAGAAAGTGATTTGTCCAAAATTTGTGTCAGTAGTTTTAAAAAAAGTTCATATTGAGCTTTGGTATGGGGGTGGGGTTTTCCATTTTTGGTGTTGCTTGTGGATTCTAGGAGTGTTCTGAGGAGGCTGCTGCAGGGCAAAATTAATAGCCACTCTGATGTTTTCATCTTTTTTTTTTCTTCACGACTGAAAACACAGTTTAAAGGAGCTTGCAGTTAAAACAGAAGAAGCAGGGAAGCCAGGCTAGTGGCACGAGAAGCAGGAGAACTGCTAGATGGCTCCCACTGCTCAGATCTTTAGTGAGGTGGGAACACAGATGCAGGTGGCAGTGAATGATTGTGCTCGTGGACTCAGATGCTAAGTCATGATGATTCCCAAACTTCTCCTGTGATAGAGTAATGGAACCTGGGAGACAGAGAAGAAGCATCTGAAGGGAGCAATTTGAAGTTCCTGCCACTGCAGCCTTGGTCCAGGTGTGTGCCAGAGACGTGGCACATCAGGAAGTACCTGGGTTGCTGCTGGAGTTATGCATAGACTGGTCCAACCTGAAACAAAAGTCAGGCCTAAAGGCTCTACAGCTATCAGGAAGATATTTAGCAGAACACCACTGTCAGATATGTTTGCACAGATTGGCAACCAAGAAGGGCAGGTAGCACCAGAACCTGTGAGCACCTTGAGAATGCCGTTCTGGAGGTCCTTGGCTTTTGAATCTGTGAAATCTTCCAGGAGCATGAAGAAGGAGCTTTTGAATCTGTGAAATCTTCCAGGAGCATGAAGAAGGAGCATGAAGATCTACTTTCCATCCTGCTGAGCAGGATGGAAAGTAGATCCAGGTTGCAGGTGGCTGCATCTAGGCTGGGGTCCAGATGGCTTATCATAGGAGCAGAAAGAAGTCTCAGCATTTGAGTTTATTTAGTAAAGAAGCTAGAGATGCCTGGGTTTTAAATATTCTAACCAATCAGGCTCAATGGAGCATCTGAAAGCAGGGATCCCAACTTTCAAACATATCTGCAGTAAAACATTTGCAAGCTTAATTGGATGTGCAGCGATTAATGCTAATATTTCATAAACTATGTGGTGGGAGTATATATTTTTGGAGATGTGCAAAGCCCGAACCAAAAGGTTTGGGCTTCATTTTTGGTCCTCCGCAGGAAATTTCGTATTTCCCACGGTTTGGGCCTTTTAAATTCGAGGGGACCCGAATTTCGGATTAGTGCGCAGTGCACTAAACCCATAAACTAATTTTTCCCGAAATTTTGGGAAAAACTTGTTCGGGTTTCAGGCTCTCCAAACCAGGATGAATGCATATCCCTATATATTTTAGCTCATTATTTCATGTATTTCCAATGCAAGAAAATGCTTACTTTCTCTACTCATTTTGGGAGTTATTTTCAAAGGAGTGACACACTTAAAAGTGACATAATTTTGTAGCAATTTTCAAAAGCCCATTCATGCACAGATAAAGTGCACTTGTGCATGCAAAACCTATTGACGATTCAATAACTGTTGAGAACGTGGACCCTTGAGCCAGCTAGAACTCTTGGAGAATCCACTGAAGGAAGGCCTACAGCGGGACTCGTAGCCGGGAGGCGGAACAGGACCAGGAGACCTGACAGGACCTTCACCTATACCAACCCTCGTTCCCCACAGGTTGAGCCCTTGGGTACTGGGGCAGGCAGGACTTAGGCGGAGGTATCCTGGCAAAGAAGAATCCGGTGAACAGTCCGAGTCGAGGCAGGCAGAAGAGCTGGGTAGATGGAGACGATCCAGGCATCATGGCAGGCAGCAGCGGTGCAAACCGAGGAATAAGACCGGAAGTCAGGGCAGGCAGCAGACTAGTGGAGCCAGAAGACGAGCCAAGGGTCAGGACGGGCAACAGACAGAGAATACCAGGAACCAAGCCAAAGTCGAATACCAGAGAATCAAGCTGAAGCAGGAGCAGGAGGTGGAACAGGAACATGGGAGCAGGAGTGGAGAAGGAGCTGGAACACAGAGGTAGGAGTAGAGCAGGAACTGGAACAAGGGGACAGGAGTAGAGCAGGAACTGGATCATGGGAGCAAGAACGACCCGTATGACATAGTGAGGGCAAAAGTAGCGCCGGCGCCATTTTGAATATTGGCAATACGGCCCGAGTGCAGGAGGTCGCTCCCGGACCCCCGTTGGACTTTTGGCAAGTCTTGTGGGGTCAGGAGGCCCCCCCAAGCTGGCCAAAAGTCCCTGGGGTCCAGCGGGGGTCCGGGAGCGATCTCCTGCACTCGTGACATCAGGTGAATGGAACCAAAATGGCACCAGCGCTATCTTTGCCCTGTCATACGGTAAGGGTAAAGGGCCACCGGCACCATTTCTATTAATGCAGCCGTGGCCCGAGAGCGGGAGATCACGCCGGGACCCCCCCACTGGACCCCAGGTAATTTAAAACATTTTGGGGGGATTCGGGAGGGTGGGGGATTTGTTTTAAAGGGTTGGGGTGGGTTTTAGGGTTGTTTTAGTGTGCCGGTTTTCCTGCCCTCCCCCTCCCCGGATTTATGATTTTTTGACGATAAATCGGGGAAATTGCTATTGTATCGCGGCTCTAATGATTTTTGACGATTTAAAATATATCTGACGATTGTTTTAAATCATCAAAAAATGATTCACATCCCTACTGTGTATACTACGATGGGGTTTGAGCCACCTCAAGCCATTGCCACCTCTCCTTGAAGGCCATATTTATATGGCTAAGAGTTCCTTATCTCCTATGCCATAGGGGCGGATTTTAAGAGCCCTGCTCGCCTAAATCCGCCCAAATCTGGGCGGATTTAGGCGAGCAGGGCCCTGCGCGCCGGTAAGCCTATTTTACATAGGCCTACCGGCGCGCGCAGAGCCCCGGGACTCGCGTAAGTCCCGGGGTTTTCAGAGGGGGCGTGTCGGGGGGGCGTGTCCGGGGCGGGCCCGAACCGCGCGGCGTTTTCGGGGCGTGTCGGGAGCGTTCCGGGGGCGGGCTCGGGGGCATGGCCGCGCCCTCCGGACCCGCCCCCAGATCGCGTCCCGGCGCACTAGCGGCCCGCTGGCGCGCGGGGATTTACTTCTCCCTCCGGGAGGCGTAAATCCCCCAACAAAGGTAAGGGGGGGGTTTAGACAGGGCCGGGCGGGTGGGTTAGGTAGGGGAAGGGAGGGGAAGGTGAGGGGAGGGCAAAAGAAAGTTCCCTCCGAGGCCGCTCCGATTTCGGAGCGGCCTCGGAGGGAACGGGGGTAAGCTGCGCGGCTCGGCGCGCGCCGGCTATACGAAATCGATAGCCTTGCGCGCGCCGATCCCGGATTTCAGCGGATACGCGCGGCTACGCGCGTATCTACTGAAATCCAGCGTACTTTTGTTTGCGCCTGGAGCGCCAACAAAAGTACGCCTATTCGCGGTTTTTGAAAATCTACCCCATAGTTTCTTTCAGTGGGGGAGACCTTCCGTGAGAAGTAGGAGCAGGGAAGTAGCGTGCCCTTGCTGGAAACTTGGCTAAGAACTGCACTCATGGCTAGGTCAGAGGCATCTACCTCCATGATGAAGGGCTGAATGGGATCTGGGTGGTGTAGACATGCATCAAGTAGGAAGGCTTGCTTCAAGTCATCAAAGGCCTGGATAACCTCCGGTGACCATTTCTTGGCATTGGCCCCCTTTTTGGCTAGGGTATGATAGGGGCTACATTTTGAGAGTAGTGAGGGACAAAATGGTGGTAGTTCGCAAAGACAAGGAAGCGCTGGAGAGCTTTAATTCCTACCGGTTGTGGCCAGTCTCTGATGATGGAGACCTTCTCAGGGTCCATGTGAAATCCCATAGTAGATACGATGTACCCTAAGAATGGCAAGGATTCCTGTTCAAATAAACATTTCTCTGCTTTAGTGAAAAGGCGTTTCTCCCAAAGATGTTGTAGAACTTGATGTATATTGCATGGATGTATGGAGAGGTCCTTTGAATATATAAGCACGTCATCCAGGTATACGATTATGGTGGACTGGAGCATGTCTCTGAGTACCTCATTCATGAGGTTTTGAAAAACCGCTGGGGCATTACATAACCCAAAGGGCATTACTAGATACTTGTAATGCCCATCACAAGTGTTGAAGGTGGTTTTCCATTCATCGCCTGGTTTGATCCGCACCAAGGTATATGCTTCTCGGAGATCAAACTTGATGAAGACCTTAGCCCCCTGCAGACGGTCGAGGAGCTCTGGGATGAGTGGCAGAGGATATCTATCTCGGTGACTAATGGCATTGAGCCCCCGATAGTCAATGCATGGTCTGAGTGTACCATCTTTCTTGGCGACAAAGAAGAACCCAGCCCCTGCTGGGGAGGTCAAGGGTCGAATGAATACTCGGTTCAAGTTTTCTTGGAAATACTGTGCCATATCTTGCATCTCCTGTAGAGATAGGGGATAAACTCGACCTCAGGAAGGTGTCATACCAGGTAGTAGATCTATAGCACAGTCAAAGGGCCGGTGCTCCAGAAGCATCTTGGCCTGTTCTTTAGAAAAGACGTCCATGAACTGTGTGTAGTGCGGTGGCAGCGTTAAGGAGGTTGTTGCCAGAGGGACACTGGGACGCGGCAACTTGAGCAAACATTCCGAGAAGCAAGAAGAGCTCCATGTAGTAATTTGGAGGGTGTCCCAGTCAATGAGTGGAGAATGCTTCTGGAGCCAGGGTAGACCCAGAAAAATAGGGTGGATCGCCTTCTCAAGGATATAGAAGGAGATCTTCTCCTCGTGGAGCACTCCAATGTGGAGGGACACTGGGGCAGTGGTGACAGACACCGGCCTGGAAGGGGCATGCTGTGCATATAAGATATCCTCAGTGGTGGTGTACGTGGCAGGATAGGAAATTGGAGCTGTTCCACCACATCTGCTAAAATGAAATTTCCTCCAGCCCCAGAGTCAATAAAGGCCAAAGTGGAGAACGAACCCCCCGAGTAGGAGAGAGATACTGAAACCATGCATTGGGGAGCAGGATTCGCATAGCCTAGGGTCAGCTCCCCAGTGATACCTAGGCTCGGGAGTTTTCCGGCCGCTCCTTCCATTGGGCTAGTAAGTGCCCCTTGCCCCTGCATTAGAGACACAAGCCAGGGAGTGCCGATGATGCCCTGGAGTGAGAGGGCTGCGATCCAACTGCATGGGTTCCTCTCCTTGGGTGGCTTGGGGTTCAGGAGGAGGTGCCAGCAGTTGGGCGAAGGACGGTGCCAATGGGACTGGTCTTCGAGCTGGTTTCAACTCTCAGACCCGTTGCTGAAGGCGGCGGTCAATCCACCCGGTGAGATCAAACAAAGCTTCAAGATCATCTGGGAGGTCTCAAGCCACGAGTTCATCTTTAATTCTGAAAGATAGGCCTTCGAGATATATGCTTCTTAGGCTGTCCTCCCGCCAACCCAGTTCAGACGCCAAGGTGTGAAACTCGACTGCGTAGTCGGCCAGAGGCCTAGCACCTTGACGAAGGTGAAGAAGTTCCGTAGCTGGAGTAGATTGCTGACCTAGCTCATCGAATACCTGCTTGAAGGCATGAACAAACTGCTGGATTTCCCCAAGCAAAGGGTCTCCTCGCTCCCATAGTGCTGAAGCCCAAGCCAGAGCTCGACCGTCCAACAAAGACAATATGTAGTTTGTCTTAACCTGGTCTGACGGGAAGGGCGCGGGCTGCAGGGCGAACTGCATAAATCAGTTATTAAAGAATCCACGGCACTGTTTGCGATCCCCTGTGTAACATGGAGGTGCAGGCAATTGTAGAGATGCGGCAGGTCCTGGAGCTGGAATGGGAGCCGGAGGCGGAGCTGCTGCTGGAGATGTTGCGACCAGGCGGTTAGCTAACCTCTCAACGGTAGCTGCTAAGAGGTCCAGACAATGCTGCTGCTGCTGTAGACGTTGGGCCATGCCTGGGATAGCCTGGAGGCCAGAATGGTCTGCCAGGTCCATGGCCTTGGCAAACTGCTGAGAACATGGACCCTTGAGCCAGCTAGAGCGCTTGGAGAATCCTCTGAAGGAAGGCCTACAGTGGGACTCGTAGACGGGAGGTGGAACAGGACCAGGAGATCTGACATGACCTTCATCTATACCAACCCTCATTCCCCACAGGTTGAACCCTTGGGTACCAGGGCCAGCAGGACTTAGGCGGAGGTCTCCTGGCGAAGAGGAATCCAGTGAACAGTCTGAATTGAGACAGGCAGAAGAGCTGGGTAGATGGAGACAATACAAAAGTCATGGCAGGCAGCAGCAGTGCAAAACGAGGAATCAGACCGTAAGTCAGGGCAGGCAGCAGACTAGCGAAGCCAAAAGACGAGCCAAGGGTCAGGACGGGCAGCAGACAGAGAATCCCAGGGACCAAGCCGAAGTAAAAAACCAGAGAATCAAGCCGAAGCAGGAGCAGAAGCTGGAACTGGAACATGGAAGCAGGAAATGGAATACGGAGGCATGAGTAGAGCAGGAACTGGATCAGGATCACAGAGACAGGAACACAGAAGCTGGAGCTCACAGGGATAGCAACTAGCTACTCAGAGAGTACGACCTGTTGCCAAGGCAAAGCAAGGAGGTCTGAAGTGGCCTTTTTATAGGTCTCTGTAGAATGACCAGGTTGGAGGCATGCGCCTAAGGGGCAGAGTCCCCAGCAGAGTTCGACGGCATCTCCCTCATGGAGAGAGCACTGCAGGAAGGCCTCGCTGCGAGTCGGGCAGGCATAGAAGAGCAGGCAGAGAGCCTCTGTGTCCGCAGGTAAGAGAGGGAGGATCCGGTTGCGGCTGTCTGTGGCCGGGTTTCCCAACAATAACATACACTCTAGCAATTTTCAAATGCTCACTTATACATGTTAAATACATTTACATGTATAGAACCCAGTTTTAAGTGTATAAATTATTTTGAAAATTATCTTTTTATAAACATCCACATGTATATCTTATTTATGAAATAATCATTTTTATTTATTTAAAATTATTTATATACAGTCTAACAATAAAATATTGATCAAAATGGTGTACAAGATACATAAGCAAATAAAAATGAAAAAATAGAAAAAGTACAATCATAAAATTATATTAAAAATTATAAAACAAATGTTTCAAAATAAATATCTAACTTTACAAACAAGAGATAGGAAAAGAAGATCAGTTTTGCCTGGATTTGGAGTACAAATGGAAAATGATGGATGTAGTAAGGTTATGAAAGATCTGTTTCTGAGATGATAAATGCTTTTGAGAAAAGATAAGTTTTTAATGATTTCTTAAATTCTTTTGGATTTGAGATTTGATGAAGTGATGTAGGTAATGAGTTCCAATCATGACACTACACGAATAAAAAACAAAAATAAAATGTGGCAGCAGGTATTTTATAAAGCATGCATGAATATAGTTTTGAAAATACTTATTTGCACATGAACTTAGTATCACCAATTCTCCCAGTCCTTCTCCAGCTCATCTAGACCCACTAAGATGTCACCTTGAATCCCCACCAGTTTACCTATTCCTCTCACCCCAAAAACTGTAGACAACAGCTCAGTCTGATTTCACTTGCTCCTCCAAAATTAACGCTTGCTTGGGGCAGGTGTTAATTTTGGAGAGAAAAAATGTGCGCGTTGAGTGCACATTTTTTTTTTTTTGCATTGGAGGAATTAGATAAAGCCTCATTGACATGCATTTAGATATGATGAGTGCTATTACCTACACGTGCAATTGGATGCTCTAACCCTCATTTTAAGGATGCACATCTAAAACATGCATCCAGTTGCGCATTGAGCCATGCGCTGCAGCCAGTGTGTGGTACTGCATCAGCCTGTTTGTGTGGTGACAGCTCGTTTGTATGTGAAGATGTGAAGGATAAATTAATTGTTGATTAGAGAATCTTAATGTGAGAACAGGGTACAGTCTGTAAAGAACTGTCCTTGGTACTGAAATTAGATTTCTAGTATTGAGTGAGCATGAGAGTGGATTCATCTGGAGAAAGTTTCTCTTCATTAAAATTCAGAATTTCAGTTTTTATTGTATATTTGAGAAAAGTGTAAAAGGGAAATTGGTAAAATGTAAACCATTGAGCATTCACACAGGTTATATTAATTAATGCTACTCTAGCTCAATGTCCCTTAACTCAACTAACCAGTTGGGTTTTCAGGATATACATACTGAATATGCATGAGATCAATTTGCAGATATTGTAGACACAGGGTATGCAAATCTCTTTCATGAATATTCATTGTGGAAATTGTGAAAACCCAGCTAAGTAGGGCCTAGATTCCTTAATACTGCCGGGCTCTTTGAATCGTGTGGTACAAGGGTGCGGGGGGGGCGGCGAAGCAGGGGGCAGGTCTGCGAAAGCCGGGAGCGATCGCATCTCTGTGGTACGATCACTGCCGGCTTTCGCACCCAATAGCGCCATCATAAAAGGTGGTGCTATTGTGCACGAAATTGGCAGCGAAAAGGGTTCTTACCTTTTCGCTGTCCACAATGTCTTCACGGCATCCACCCTGAGTCCTCCTGTTCTGGTCTTGATGCAGCCACGACTCCACCACCATTTAATGATTGCATGCGATTGCTTTGGAAAATGACCCCCTAGGTATGCCTATAAGAGAAGGTTGGGAAACACTGCTCTAGCTCATTGGTGATTGGAAAAAGGAATGTGAAATAAGTTTAAAAATAATGGAGTGAATATTGAAATTACTCTCAGAAGTTTGAGGTTTAAAAATTCAAAATATATGTAGCTTTCAGGCAGTATCAGTCTGCTTAGTTACAGTATACACAGCTAAAAGGACAAAGAAAACTGGTGACAGGAAAATTGAACTAAGGAAAGAAACATCTTGGATTCATAAAGAATCGTTTTTTTTAATGACTCCATAATAAGAGAAAGGATTTGATGGATTCTGTTTTTACTAAAGTAAATGTTTGTGTGGAATGAATAAATAGTCAAAAATATTTCCTGAGCAGCAAAGCCATTTGTGTAAAAGTACAAATGGAAGCATGTTTGGTATGTTTTCTTTTTGCACTAATTAGTTGAACAAATATAATTAGGAGCCCAGTGGAATGAAGTTACAAGTCAGTTTTCAATGGAATTAGCATATATATCTTGAAGTAGCTTGTACTCACAAACATGGTATTTTACAAACATCTAAAGTATGCTATTATTTTTTGTTTTGTGTACACATTTACCTGCACAAAAAAGAAGCAGTTCTGAGATAGAGCCAAGAGGAATGCACATCAGTTGCTGTTTTAGAAAAGATTTACATGAATTCATTAGTCAAAATATTTATGCAATTTTGTATCAGCTAATTATCTAGCACAATTGATATCAGTCATCTTTTTTCTGTTATTATTGGGAGATAGGTGTTGGTGAACTGAGAGAAGTTCAGGGAGAAGTACTGGGAACGTCTCTATGAATTAGAAACAGACTGGGTGAACTATTAGAGATATCAGCATACTGTTGATTTCATTTACATGCACATTTTTTAAAATATACCTACTTCTGCATATAAATCAGGGTTTTCCACAAACAAGATCTATTTTTTCATGTGCAAAAATACACACACATATGTTTATAAAATAGGTAGAATAGTTCATGCTTTGCCTAATTCATCCTGGTTCGGGGAGCCCGAAGTCCGAACGAGATTTTCTGGAAAATTTTGGGAAAAATTTGTTTTCGGGTTTAGTGCGCACTAATCCGAAATTTGGGCCCCGCTATTTTTAATAGGCCCGAACTGCGGGAAATACAAAATTTCCTGTGGTGGGCCGAAAACAAAGCCCGAACCGAAATGTTCAGGCTTCGCACATCTCTACCAAAAACTAAGTCTATCCCATGCTATTGTTGATAGTAATAGCAGTGACTATTTTCTAAGACAACTTAATTAATAGGAGGTAATGGGCTTCTCCTCCAAGAACTTATCCAATCCTTTTTTAAACCCAGCTACACTAAGGGCCAGATTTTCAATGGGATAAGATTCGGGGGGTACGCATGTAAGATACATGCGTACCCCCCGAAAACTTGGCCCAAACACCCCTGCACGCGCCGAGCCTATGTTGCAAAGGCTTCCGGCATGTGCAAATCCCCAGGACGCGTATAAGTCCCGGGCTTTCCTGGGGGGGGGGGGGGTGTGATGGGGGGCATGACGCGGCCAGCGCGTCATCCGGTGGCTGTGCCGTGGGCGTGGTTTCGGCCAAGGGCATTACGGGGGCATGGTTGCGGCCTCCGGACCAGCCCCCTGACCGGAACATGGCATGCGGCAGCTGGCCCGGCGAGCGCAAACTTACGCCAGCCTCGAGCAGGCGAAACTTTCACGACAGAGGTAGGGGAGTTTAGATAGGGCCAGAGGGGTGGGTTAGGGAGGGGAAGGTGGGGGTAGGCGGAAGGAAAGTTCCCTCCAAGGCCGCTCCACCTACGCGCGTATCTATTGAAATCCCGCGTACTCTTGTTCGCGCCTGGTGCGCGAACAAAAGTACGCGTTTGCGCAAGTTTATGAAATCTACCCCTAACTGTACTAACCACATCCCCTGGCAACAAATTCCAGAGTTTAATTGCGCGTTGAGTGAAAAAGAATTTTCTCCAATTAGTTTAAAATGCGCCACATGCTAACTTCTTGGAGTGCCCCCTAGTCCTTCTATTATCCGAAAGAGTAAATAACTGATTCACATTTACCCATTCTAGACCTCTCATGATTTTAAACACCTCTATCATATCCCCCCTCAGCCGTCTCTTCTCCAAGCTGAACAGTCCTAACTTCTTTAGTCTTTCCTCAAAGGGGAGCTGTTCCATCCCCTTTATCATTTTGGTTGCCCTTCTCTGTACCTATCTGCAAGACCCTCATAGTAGTTAAATATTTATATCTCTATAGGAGGGCATCTAATAGGTCGAGATGAGGTGTTAGTGGTGGTTTAGGATTTAGGACACAGCGCAGTACACCTTGGTGAAGATTTGACGTCATTTGGAGTGAGGAAGATCTCACAAAGATGAAATTTTGTGCTAAGTTCTCTCACCCTAGCTTGATGGTATGAGTCGAAAAGGATTTACACACATAAAACTGGGTTTTACATGAATAAGTAGGCTTTTGAAAATTGCTACTATTACATGTATAACTCCCACTGATGTAATTGATGGTATATGTTGCCTCCTCTGTTTAGACCCAGCTTTTGAACAACAAAGAGCAAATTATTGAGAGGGAGTTATAGAATCTGCGTTCTGAGGAAATAGAGAGACAGACAGCTGTTGTTGCATCATAGCTGAGCTACATGTAAAATCCCAACAAGGGACAGAGGAGCCAGGAGCTGAGAGACTTCCTTTCCAGAGAAATCCAGGCCCAGGAGCACATGGCTGGATCCCCCTCCTAAGACACTGAGTTAAGAAATCTAAACTTCACACAGAAAGTATCTTAGCAGAGGAGGGGAAAGGTTTATTTCCTTGCCTTTTGTCACAAATTTAGTATTAACTCCTTCAGCCTTTCAGCTGAAGTCAAACATAAACTCTTGCTGGCAGGAACTGGGAAAGAAAAACTGGTGGACCGTGGCCTTTCTGTAAGAGATTGAAACCAGGACCACTTTCTGTTTAGTACAAAGTAAACCATTCAGGGAAGTTCCCCAGGAGAGACCTTTCACACACTGCTGTGCTCATCTAGTTGGGTGGTCATCTAGCCAGCTCTACCATCAAGAGGGATTTCTTCATTTTCTTGATTGTTTTTTTCCACACAATTTTGTGCTTGGGACAGGGTGCGCCCTTTACAAACTGGTGACATTAGGGTGGATCTGTTCCTCCCACCCCCCTTTTTGAGTACTTAGGGGTAAAGACAATTTTTGAAAGCTGTGTGCTTCACTGCTTCCCCCATTCCAACCTTTCTCTATTAGTGTTCCTTATTTTTTATTTATTTTTTTTACTATCCATATGAGTATGTTGGCTGTCCTGGCTATCAGGCTCTTCCCAGTGTTATTTTTGCATTGCTTGATTTAAAATAAGCAATAAATAGGAGCAAAGGTATGTGTACTCCATGTAATATAGAAAAGAGAAGAATAGGGTATCACAAAACAGGATTCATTCACTGTGCAAGATCCAGTCCAAAGTTTATTATGTCAAAATGTACCAAAGGTATCACAATGAAATGGAGCAAAGTCCGCAACTTTAAAAAGGTTGCTATCATGGGCCCCAACTCCAACACAAGCTGTGTTTCACCACAGGGTTGTCTCGGGAGTGGGGTTGGGGGGGAGCAGTCATCAACAAGATGAAAAAATAAATTAATAGTGAAAATAAGGCAAAAAAGGAAAGATCCCATTGAAAGAAATATATAAAGAACATACAAATTTTAAAAAGCATGTTTACACTTACATGCTTTATCAGACAGGAGAAGTGTAAATAATAAAGACAATTTTAATCATAGAAGGTATCAGTAAATGTAGTTCTGACATCTGTAAAGAAACACAAAATAATAAATTAGACAGCCAGAAAGAATTGAGGGGTAAAGGAGTGTAGAGAAATATGTAAAAAATCTTACGAGAGTTAGTGAAGACATGAAGTTCCAAGATAGCGGCATTGGTGCTAGAGGGTGAAAAATGCCAAGAGATTTAAACAGATGAAAAGAGCACCAAAAAAGCATGTGATATGAAAGAGCCATTCAGAGAGCCAGAGGAATGAGCCAATGAGAAACACTGAAGTATGAAGAAAGAACCAATCAAGAGTGGGTCTCTTGATTGAAACTCAATAGATGTATTGTATTAAGTAAAAAGATCCAGTTATTCTTGGGATAATAATATATTGGCATGGTTACCTCTGTACGGTGGGGAGGGCATAACTCAAGACAGAAGAATTTCGGATCAGTGATAAGATGGTTAGAGGAGAGCCAGTGGGACACTAAAGGGGTGATAGGGCAGGAAGTACGAATGTTGCTACAGTGTCCAAAAATACAAGTTTTGATCTTGTGCGTGGTGTGACCAACGTAAAGAAGAGAGCAGGGACAAGAAATAACATAAATTACCCCAAGGGAGTTACAATTAAAATTATATTTAAGACTATAAGAGTGTTCCAAAGAAGGATGGGTAAATTCTGAGATCCTTAGTGAATGAGGAGAGGCAAATTTAATATATAATTACACAATACTAGTAAAAGGGTTAATTACTGTTTTATTCTAGTGTGATGATTTTATCTGGTCTGTGGTTGTTTGGGAAGGGCACAGAACTGTTTCATCCCCTACTTAGGCAACAAACCCGAAGATAAATCATATTAATGAATATAATTGCTCATATAGTACTCCCCACCCCAAGCATAGGGGCAATTCATAGTCTGGGCCAAGTGCGGGGGGAGGGGGGGTGCACACTAGGATAGAGAAATTTCTTCTCTCCAACATATTTTGCAGATAACATCATCATTCTTTATCATGGAACTATAATGGATAATTTATATCAGGATGGACGAGGATCACTAACCCCTCGTGATAGGGATAATTTTCAAAGTCATTTATATGCATACAACTGGTTTTATATGTGGAAATGGTTGTTCTAAAATATGCGTGGGCTCAATGCACATAAAGGTGTCCTCAGAACCCAGTCTTGGTAATTTTAGAGGCACTAAGGAGAGGCACTGCGGGGTCATGGTTGGGGGTGAAGTCAATACTTACGCATATAGGGGCGGATTTTAAGAGCCCTGCTCGCGTAAATCCGCCCGGATTTACGCGAGCAGGGCCCTGCGCGCCGGTGCACCTATTTTACATAGGCCTACCAGCGCGCGCAGAGCCCCGGGACTCGCGTAAGTCCCGGGGTTCTCCGAGGGGGGCGTGTCGGGGGCGGTCCCGGTCGTCGCGGCGTTTTCGGGGCGTGTCGGCAGCGTTTTGGGGGCGGGTACGGGGGCGTGGCTATGGCCTGGGGCAGTCCAGGGGCGTGGCCGCACCCTCCGTACCCGCCCCCAGGTCGCGGCCCGGCGCGCAAGAGGCCCGCTGGCGCGCGGGGATTTACGCCTCCCTCCGGGAGGCGTAAATCCCCCGACAAAGGTAAGGTGGGGGCTTAGACAGGGCCGGGTGGGTGGGTTAGGTAGGGGAAGGGAGGGGAAGGTGAGGGGAGGGCAAAAGGAAGTTCCCTCCGAGGCCGCTCCGATTTTGGAGCGGCCTCGGAGGGAACGGGGGTAGGCTGCGTGGCTCGGCGCGCGCCGGCTATACAAAATCGATAGCCTTGCGCGCGCCGATCCAGGTTTTTAGCAGCGCCTGGAGCGCAAACAAAAGTAGGCCTATTCGCGGAGTATGAAAATCCGCCCCATAACTTTTGATTTTTTCAAAGTACAGATGTACGTGAACACGTGTAAGTTGCATCCTATGAAAAGGAGGTGTAGCTTTATATGAGTGAATGTAGGGGAATACTGTGCCAATTATCTAAGTATTTTCAAAGTGAACTTGCACACATAAGTTCATGTGAAAATATTTGCTAAAGCCTGTATCTACTTAACCCCAATGCATTCTGCTTGAAAATTATCCTCCCCAAAATTAACCTGACCCTTAATTGTTCATCTATTTATTTTTATAGTTCATTATATTTTACTTTGTGCAATGTTAAGGTCACTGTTTCATAATTATCTACATGCATACAATGATATTTAGTGTTGGTTCAGCATCTGCAATATTCATCCCTCTAATTTATTTTATAAATGATATAATTTGCTAGTAGTTCAATCTTTAAGTGCAAACAGTACTGAAAGACACACTTACCTTGTACCCTTATTGCCTGTATTTTTTCTTGGCCCATTTTTTGGCTGAATTTTATTTCAGGCTTCTTTAAATTATTTTTCTTTTTATTTTCCATTCTGACAAAATAAAAATGGCTTCATTTGGTTCAGAATACACATTTTTGTTTTTAACAAATGCACATCTCCTCTGCATATATTTGTATTGTAGCATGAGGTTTATGGTTTTATTATGTTTGTTTTACTTTATAGATGTGCCATTCACCATTATTATAAATATTTCTTTCAGAGAGCATAAGTATAGGTCTTTATGTTTTGCAACTTCAGTGTAGCCATTACTACAAAAATTATGTTTGTGTTCTCTGTAATATTTCTTTCAGTGATAAACCTGGTTTGATTTCTGTTCATCCAAAATGGAGCATTATCTTCAAATTTGTTTGTTTAAAGTATGACATTTATCTTCATAATCTAGGTTCAAAACTGAAATGGTTTATAATGTTTTTTTCCTGCTTTTCATAAAGTGGTGTATTAGCCATATGAACGTATTCTGGGTGCTGGTCTCACTCATTAGCATACTAAAATATTTATTTATTTATTTATTTTAAATTCTTATATACCAACATTCCAAAATACAGCAATGGACTCAATTTTTACATGCAGGGTTTGCGTTTCTCTTTTAATAGTATTATTATTATCTGCAAAAATGAAGAAGTTTCAACATAGAACAAACTGGTACTGGCATATTTCCAAATTAAGGGGGTCATTTATCAAAGTGTTATATGGCATTTTCGCATGCGTTAAGGCATTTTTGCATGCGAAAAGCACCTTTAATGCATGCGACAGCACCTTTAACACATGCGAAAACGCCATAATGCATGGTGAGATGCAAATTAGAAAAAGGGGAGGAGTTTGGGGTAGTATTTCTGGCCAAATAGGCTGGCTTTGTGAAGCCATATTGCAGGTTTAACTACACCTTTTTCATTAGTGTTAAGCCATGTGATATAGCTTTATTGCACTTTGTGATGTTTTCACAAAAAGCGTTTTCAGTTTTTTAAGCTGCAAGAGAGAGAGAGATTCTCTACCTGGGTAACATCAAGCTAGGTTGAGAGAACATTGCACAAATCTCATCTTTGGGTGAGTTTCCACACTCTGAAGGTCATCAAATCTTCACAAGAGAGCACTGTTCTGTTTGTACATCTCACTTTGAATGTCAAAGTGGCCCCTAACCCCTACACTAATACCTAAACCTCACCTTGAGTAGCTAGGTGGGCATCCTATAGAGGTATAAATACCTACCTAGAATGAGGGCCTTATAGCTAGTCTCTCTCTCTCTCTCTCTCTCTCTCTCTCTCTCTCTCTCTCTCTCTCTCTCTCTCTCTCTCTCTCTCTCTCTCTCTCTCTCTCTCTCTCGTTGCAGGTAAGAATTGCAACAATTGTAGTACTTACCGCAAAAATGTTATCACAGTTTGTGGTAATACCTATGTGAAGCACTAAGATAGCACACTTTGCAATAAACTGCCTATTACCATAAAACACACCCCTTTTCCTATCGCATGTGATATTTAATGCATTTTGATAAATCCAGGCCTAACATTGCAATATGTCCCCCCTAAAAGAAATGTAGAAAGTTTCATAACTTGACTAAAACTCAACAGTAATAAGCGCCTACTCCTTCCCCATGTGGATTTTCATAATAATAATAATAATAATATTAAACCACTTGAACATGATTCATCCATGTTTTTCACAAAAAAATGAAATAGATATAAGTCCTTAACAAATGAAGTCCTTTATTGGAAATTATGGGCTTATGCTCATAGTAATGCTGTAGTCACATATGCTACTGTATATGAGGGTGCAATTGCTCCAGGAAGACATATATGCCACAAGAACACAGTTTGAGTGTGACATACATGTCTCCCTGGAGGGGTTGCATCCCCATATACAGTAGCATTTCTGTAGAAAGGCCTGAATTGAAAATACATTACAAACATTTTCAATACTTAAAACCTTTAGGTTGCATGCCTGTCCTTGTTTGTGTTTTATGTACATGTGTCTTATGTACCCTTGCAGAATGAAAACGTTTGTTGATATACCATCGCTGTTGAAGATAAGTGGGTGATTTTCTCCGAAAGCAAAATATTCCGTTCGCTTGTTGAGCATAACCCTAAACTGCAAGAGCATGTCAGGGGCAGTTGTCACAGATTGCTCTCCACAGTAACCCTTGCCTAATCATTACCTTTATGGATGCTTTTAGTCACAGTTTCCTAGATAAATGTTTTGTTCTTTGCACTAGAAACAAAATTCTAGAAAGAATTTATAGTACTATTCAAAGTTTCCTCTGTTTTCTATACTCCATGGAAAATATCCGTGCAATGTGTGTGTGAGAGGATAAAGCATGGAGTCCATTATATCCAGGGCTTCCCAAACCTGCCCTGGGTTCAGGATATCCACAATGAATATGAATGAGATAAATTAGCATATACTGGGTTTCCACACACCGATAATAGACTACACATGCCATGACATGAACACTATTCAAAAAATAAAAAGAAGGCAGAAAATCCACAAGCTAAACAAAATAAATGCAGACCTCACAAACTGAATAAACTTAAATGAACTAAAAAAAGTGATAAGGAATGAAAAAAGATGGGGCCCATTTATGGGCAGATTTCAATTACTTTAATTTCCTTAACACTGCTGTGCTGTATCTTTTTTTTTTATAAGAGATTTTTAAGCAAGCAAATTAGAATCACTTCATACTAATGAATTCTCACACAGGAAAAACCTCTGTGTTTTCTGCTGACTAATCCTTACTCTGAATGCAAATTGCAACACAATCACACTGAATCCACCAAATGTGGAAAGGCAAGGGATAACAAATTAAGAAATAGGAAACCCCAGAACCCAAGAGTCTTGATGGGAAAAAAAAAAAACAAGGGACATTTAGCTTATAAATATGAAGGACGTGGTATAGTAAATAAATTACATTAAACTAAGTATAACATAACATCACTCCCAAAGCCTCGATACAACTGAGAGTCAACATAAATTAAAATGCCTTCACTGCTATCTGCACGAGTGTGATGAATTCAGGAAAACCATGCCAATCGTTGCTGCAGCCAGTAGTCTTACTGCCCATTCCTTCCACGCTCTCATCTGGAAGACCCCCAGCACCACCTCTAGCGTCCCAGATCCCTGCTTTCCCGCTTCTCCACGAGTATGCGATCATCACAGAGATCACTCACTAGGTGTTTACTCACTAGGTATGCGATTCCACCAGATAGAAGCAGGAAGTGCAGGCACTGAGGCAGGGAGAGCAGGCCCTTGAGGAGTGAGTACCTGTTCCCTGTAAGGCACCTGAAATAAAACAGATGGCCCCCGAGGAGCGGGTACCCAGGTTAACAGTTACCCCAAAGGGCAGAGAGAGAGCTTCCAGAGGCAGCCCGGAAGGGGCAGAGTAGCGTTGACAAAACGTATTCAAGTCAAGTGAGCTAGCAAATTAGAATAAGTTATATACCTGGATGGTGTGACGTCAGCAAGGGGGAACGCCCCCAAGGTTCGCACCAAGGTTGGAATAAAGACGTGGGTGATGTGCGCGCACCCTAGTAGGTACCTGGGAGCATGGCAGGAGGCTGCACCATAGTCGTTCTGGGGACACCGGAGAGGTCGGCTTATAGACGCAGAAGTAGCCATCTTTCCTAGGTAAGCGGGAGGAGCCATGAACAAGGTGAGGCAAATGGGGCGAAGTCATCTAGCACCAATGGACGCAACATTTACAGGTTGTGAATAACCTAATTTGATCAGAAAAATCAATAAATATGTACAGGCGACATGTGAAGGCAGCAACAAGGTCAGTATGTCATTGTGGTAATTAGATTTCTTAGGGTCGGTTGGTAGTATGGTTGTGTGTGTGGTGAAGTTTTTAGATGTGGTGTGGTGGTTTTCATAATATATGATTAGTGGTGAGGTTTGGGTTACATTTGTTGGGTTTTATTGTAGATATTCGCATGTCCCCTGATGAAGCCATAAGGGAGAAACAAGGGCCTCTTGTAGGGTGATTGGTGAACATCGTATAGGGAAATTTGTGGAATTTGGCGTTTCTGAAACTACAAGGAGAAGTTTCAGCACAGACAATGACAGTACAAAAGTCAGTAATCATCATTGTTAATGCAAAGAAGATTAAGAGCTATGGAGAAAACGGTCATGAATTGAAGGAGAAAGCAGTTGAAAACATTGTTTGTCATGAAATATTGTCTTTATTTAGATTTGTGAATGGCATATTGCCATAAGGATACATTACATAGTCATTGATGTTAATGCATTGATACTAGGCTAATCTATGTGCTGTCTTGTATAATTGTGCTAAATGATAGATGTTATAATGTTTTAAACAGAGGAATGAATGTGTGTGAGTGTGAATGAAGTTAGGTTATTTATGGTAAACGTGACATCATGTGAATTTTGATAATACAATTGTATACTCTCATTTTTGTGTGTGAACATTGTTACTAAACATTAGTTTAATAAAAGCTTAAATAAAACTTTGAGAAGTTACAAATTTATGTGAAAGTGCTTGTGACATCGATAAGTGAATCAAACAATTGTAAAGATTCTTTAAATCATTTTACAACAAATCAGTAAAAATGTTGTTGGAAACCACCAAAGCTTCCAACATTGTTCTTATAGCATAGAGACTGATTAACTCATATGTGCTGTTATCATTACTGCCGTATACAATAATTTGGAATTGAGATTTAAGTAAATGCAATGCAAAGGGCCTTGAACGTTATCTTTCCTTCCACTCAGGGAATCCTGCAATTTGAGGCATTTTGACATTTTGTAAATGTACACCCTATACTTATATTTGAGATATGACCTCTGATACCTCTATCCAGATATAGTTATCGCAGGAGTTACAAATGCTTCTGAGGTAATGGGTGCAATATTTTCAAAAACAGATTCTGAGGAAGAATTGTGTAGAATCCCTGGATCAAAAGATAACTAAGATCTAGTACAAAGAGAATATGAAAGCTCTGGTCAGTAGCATCTTAGCTTCCAGAGAGGAGGCAGGGGAAATAGATGATGCTGACATTATTGAAAGCAACCCCAAGGAAAATCAGTCAGTACAGACAGAGTGTACCCAGCAAACATGTCTTCTCCATGACAGGGGACATTGTGAATCTTCATTGTTCAAGGCAGTGCCAGAGCTGATGGAAAAGTTAATCTTCCTGAAAATCAGTCTGTCTTTGCTGGGTTTCCTAGAATTTCCATGTGAGTGGCAGGCTGACTGAAAGTACCGTATGTGTCTTGCTGCCACTCTACCTTGCTGCCATACCCGTAATATATCACCTAGGGGATTTTTCTGTCACTCTGCCTTGCTGCCATAACCATTATGCTACATGTTGGGTGTCTTGCTGTCAGTCAGTCCTATTCCCCAGAATTTATACCTTGTGGGTCTTGCTGCCACTCTGCCTTGCTACTAAAACCAAATTTATACACTTAGAAAGGAAAAGCATGAACATTTCACAAACTCCAATATTTCTCAATAACAACCAACAAATCAACTTAGCAAAGAAAGTTCGAAATCTCGGAGTAATAATTGACAGTGAACTAAACCTCAAACAACACATATCAATAAAGGTTAAGGAAGGATATGCTAAACTCATGATACTAAGAAAACTGAAACCATTACTATCATTACCAAACTTCCGTACTGTACTTCAATCGCTGATTTTCGCCAGCACAGACTATTGTAATGCCTTGCTACTAGGCCTACCCAACACTACAGTAAGACCTCTACAGATTTTACAAAATGCTGCAGCTAGAATTCTCACTGGAAAAAACAAAAGAGATCACATAACAGATACACTCGCCACCCTACATTGGCTTCCCATAGAACAAAGAATACAGTTCAAAGCACTGTGCTTAATACACAAACTTATCCACGACGATAAAGCAGAATGGCTGAACACAGCACTTAGAGTACATGTCCCACACAGGAATTTAAGGTCAGCAAACAGAGCACTCCTTCCCATTCCTTCTGTGAAAACCGCAAGACTTACCCAAGTGAGAGAATGAGCTCTGTCTCTAGCCGGTCCCATATTATGGAACTCCATGCCCCTTGACCTTAGACTCCAGAGCAATCATAAACTTTTCAAAACACAGCTCAAAACCTGGCTTTACTTACAAGCCTTCAAGAAAGAAAAATGATGCAGGAAACTAAGCAAAGATATGCGACATAAAGCACCAAATACCTAATTTAACGATCCTTACTGAATTATTTCAACCTTTTTAACTGTAGGCAACCTTCAGGACACATTGCTATGCAACACTCAATCCCCAAATAAACACCTTATTGTTACCGAATACTAATGGCACCACCTATGTAATGTACGACCCATATTTTTATATTGGTGCCCTATTGTAAACCGTTATGATGGTAAATAACTTAATGACAGTATATAAAACTCTTAAATAAAAATAAAAATATACCCCTCATTTACTATCTTTGTGGTCTTTCTACCAATTGGCATTGCTGCCATATACCAGACTCTATACCTTGGGTTGTTCTTGCCTCTGTAACGGCTGCTTTGCAATTTGTATGGTGAAAATCTTGAGGAATTCATGCCACTTTTGTGCTGCTTTCTCCCTCTATAATAGTCTTTGGCTTTTCTTACCACCTCTGCTGCTTTCTTTCTCCTTCATGTTGCCTTAGGATGTTCATATAACTGTTGATGCAACAGTACTTTTTCCCTCTCGTGCTGCCTTAAGGGATTCATGCTACTGTTATTGATACCCTTTTTTGAAGCCTTGGGATGTTATTGCCACTCTTGCTGCTGCTGCTTTGCTCCTCTCGCAGTGTCTTGGAGAACTCCTTCCACTTCTAGCATGCTTTTGTCCCTTTATGGTGCCTTAAGCTTTGCGTTCTCTTTTAGTGCAATTTTGCCACAATCTTGGTACCTTGGAGTTCTCCCCCCCCCCCCCCCCTTTTGATCTACAAGGCAATCAATAGTAGGGATGTGCAGAGGGACGCCATATGTTGCATTCGGAATTCGTATTCGTCGGGGGGCAGATACGTTTCATTTGGAAAGGGGGGGTCCCCGATATGTTAATGCATTCATTCTTATTCGTTTCCAGGCTAAAATTGAATTAACTACAACCCCCCACCCTCCTGAACCCCCAAGACTTACCAAAACTCCCTGGTGGTCCAGCAGGGGGTCCGGGAGCCATCTCCTGCACTCACACCCTCAACTGCCGGTATTCAAAATGGTGCCAGCCATCCATTGCTCCTACCATGTGACAGGAGCCAACCAATGGCACTTGTAGCCCTTGTGACATAGTAAGGTCAAAGGCTATCGGCGCCATTTTGAATACCAGCAGCTGAGGGCGTGAGTGCAGGAGATGGCTCCCGGACCCCCCGCTGGACCACCAGGGAGCTTTGGTAAGTCTTGGGGGTTCAGGAGGATGGGGGGTTGTTTAAATTCGCTCCTTTAGACAGCCAAATAATTCGGTGAAGATTTGTTGTATTCGTGGGGAATCGCAATACATTTTGCTTCCCCACAAATACAACAAATATGGTCCTATACATTGCAGATTACCAACACATAGGAAACAAATGCACATCCCTAATCAATAGGCTTGCTCCTACTTGCTTTAGTATTGTATTAAAAATCTATCACTCAGGCCATGCATTATGATCTTCTTCTCATAATTTATTGTACATTCCATTTATTAAACTGATTAGACTAGGAGAGTCCCATAAGTGTTTGTTTCAGATGATGGTCCTGTGCTCTGGAATTCACCACCAGAAGAGATTAGAAATAAGAGTTCATTAACTCATTTTAGGAAGAGGCTGAAAGCCTTCTTATTCAAACAGTCATCCAGTCATTAACAACATTATATTGAGAATAATGTGAATTATTATGACTCTGAGCTGTGTTTTTGTTATATGAAATAGAAATGGGCTGCTTGCAGGGTTTATTTCTAATATTGTAAAGGATGCCATAAGAAGCTTGAATGAGTAGAATGGGTAGAATGGGTATTTATATTTTGTTTTATGTATGATCATTTTATAAATGTAATTTTTGAACTACAGAGAATTGCAGAATGAGTTTTTTTAAATAGATACCCACAAGTTTCATTAGAATTGATTTCTTTCCATTTTATAATGCAGGAGCCCCAAATAAGCTGCATTGCTTCCCCCATTGAATTTAATGGAAAGGAAAAAATAAACTTGAAGGAATAAACAATTTTGTTTTTGTTTGGATTGAACCAAAAAGCGGTCCAACTTGTTTTGCTTGATACAAAACAAAAGTAGGCTCGTTGGTCCCATTTTTCATTTTTGTTTCAAACAAATGCATATCCCTAGTAATAGGAAGTAGAAGTATTGAAGTGCTTCTTGAGAGATTGGAATGCTTCTCTTGGATTTTTGGGCAATTGGTTGATAACTGTTATTATACACCTCTAAAACTGTGTCTTGGCTGTGCAAGCCTTTGAAATATGATTAACTCAGTAACTTTTACTATCCTATACTATCTTGTAAATACTCTGTGAGGCTGGTTCCCCAGAAATAAAAGTTGAATTGTTTTGGGAAAAAAAAAAGAAAAGAAATGAACCAAGCAAATGGAAAGTGACCTATGAAATTAATAAATGAACTGAAACAAAAAATTTGCCTCTGCACATTCCTAGTAGACATCCCAAGCTCCCATGGGTTCTTTCCTGACAGAGGACAAAGTTAAAGTCTTTCAAGGCCCTTATTCTCCTATGATGTCTTCTGACAGCTTCACATAGGAGTAACACTGCTACGCAGTCCAGTGTTGACAAAAATAAATTACTCACTGGAATAACAGATGTAGATGAACACAATCAGTAGAGAGCATGCTGGAGAATACACATGTTCCTTCACTTTTGTTTTTTTGTTTATTTTTTTTCCTGGGAATTTATCAGGATTTTTTTATGACAAGAACAAAAAATAGGAGAAAATCAGTAGAAAAGTATGACTCATTTTTCTGGGTAAATATCAGAGTTTTATTTTGGTAGACAGAAGCCAGGACAATAAAACAATATTTAGCAGATTCTCCCTCTCATCCACTCAGCAGCTTTCCTATCTCTGCCCCCCACATCCCTCTGCCTAGCATGTGACTTTGTCTCCCCACATCCCTGAGAATCTCTCTCTTCACCCGTTACCCCCCACCACCATCAGTCCTTTGCAATAGGATTCATTCTTACTAGCGGGGGCTCCAGGCTTCTCCTCTCTCCAGCAGCATGCTTACTGACGCTCCCGTGCTCAGCAGCACCACATGCCTGCTTTTGTGCTGGGCCAGGGAGCCTGCCAGAAAGTGCTTCTGGTGAGCATGGCTCACTTTAAATGCTGCATTGGCAGTGCTAAGCTGCAGGCAGTTTGGCTAGCTGGGAGGGGACCAGAAGGGAAGGCAAGATTAGAAAGGCCACATCAGCAGCACTGGAGGATGAGCGCTTACACTGGTGGGGGAGTGGATTTGAAATGCTGCAGGTGCTTTGGCCCACACTGGCTTCAGGCAGATGCTGGAGGCCTTGGGACGCTATATCTGCAGCTCTGTAGCTGTTATGCTCAGGCTTGTGGACCCTTGGGCCGATGAGAGGATGGTATACCTTGCGGAGGTTCCGTAGGTTCTCTCGTCGGGTGGCGAGGCAGAACAGAAGAGGAGCGCAGTTGACCCTCGGCTCTGGAGGCGGAGATGACTGCAGACAGATGAAGAGGCTAGAAGAGGAGCTGAATCTTCACCCCTGGAAGTCTGTGGTCCCCCCCAGGAGGAGCCCGTAGAGACCCAGACCGCTGGGACTTAGGTGGACCCCGAGGAGTCGCGGTATTGGTGCAAGGGCTGACTGGAGCTTTGCCCTGGAAGTCCGCGGTCCCCCCAGGAGGAGCCCGTAGGGACCCAGACTGGTGGGACTTAGGCGGGCCCTTGGAGACGGAGTCCAGGAGGGTCCAAGAACAGGTGCCAGAGAGTCGTCGCTTACCAGGCCGAGGTCACACACCGAGGGATCACCACTTGCCAGTACGAGGTCACACCAGAGAATCATCGCTTGCCAATCCGAGTCGCACACCAGAGAAACACCGAAAGCCAATCCGAAGTCAGGAACTGAGAAGACCAAGACGAAACAGGAACAGGGATCCAAAGCTCAAGAACTCACCGAGGCAAGCAGACTAGACAGCGCTGGAGAACGTTGCCAAGTCAGGGAATGCGCAGAGGAAGCTAGGGGTGTGCATTCGGATTGACCGCATTAGTAAAACGCAACTCATATTTTTTTTTTACTTAAAAAATTGATTCGACATAAACGATCGGATTTCCCACATATCGAACATAGATATGTTCGATATGTGGGAAATCGCGATTGTTGAGCCAAAATAAAAATATAAACCCCCTCACCCTCCTTAATCCCCCCCCCCGACTTACCACAACTCCCTGGTGATGGAGCGAGGAGTGAGGACGCCATTTCTGCAATCCTTGGCGAGAAGCATGTGACGTCGGCGGCACGTCGAGTGACGCCGGCGTCACGTGATTCCCGGCTCGTTCGCGCCGGACGGCTCGTTCGGCCCAAAAAGAACTTTTGGCCAGCTTGTGGGGGTCAGGAGGCCCCCCAAGCTGGCCAAAAGTTCTTTTTGGGCCGAACGAGCCGTCCGGCGTGAACGAGCCGGGAATCACGTGGCGCCGCGTCACTCAGACGCGACGTCACGTGATTCCCGGGTCAGGAGGCCCCCCCAAGCTGGCCAAAAGTTCTTTTTGGGCCGAACGAGCCGTCCGGCGTGAACGAGCCGGGAATCACGTGGCGCCGCGTCACTCAGACGCGACGTCACGTGATTCCCGGGTCAGGAGGCCCCCCCAAGCTGGCCAAAAGTTCTTTTTGGGCCGAACGAGCCGTCCGGTGCGAACTCGCCGGGAATCACGTGACGCCGCGTCACTCGACGTGCCACCGACGTCACATGCTTCTCGCCAAGGATTGCAGAAATGACGTCCTCACTCCTCGCTCGATCACCAGGGAGTTGTGGTAAGTCTGGGGGGGGATTAAGGAGGGTGAGTGGGTTTAAATTTTTTTTTTGCACATATGTACATATACCCAACTCATTGGATTTTTTTTATGTCCATATTGGCCGCAAGTGGGACCCCCTTTCGGACATAAAAAATATGAACATAAAATTTTGCTCTGCACATCCCTAGAGGAAGCCTCCCTTTATACTTCCCCTGCTCAGGCTGATTAAGGACAGGTGAGGCTTGTTAAAGGGATCAGGTCCCTTTAACTCTCTGAAGGGGGTGCGGCCTTGCGCCTAAGGATGGTGGCGGCCATCTTGAATTTTCTCCGTGGAGGAAAGGCTGCAGGAACAGCGCGGGGACAGAGCAGACACGGCTCTCCACCCAGCAGTCAGGCCGGGGTCCGCGCCGGGACAACATGCACCCAGTCAGGGGTTTCCCCCGAGGCTGTCGCGGCGGGTCGACGCCGCGGACGAGGTAGGTGACCGCGGTCATGGCCTACCACGGCCACGGGACACAACGGTAGCAGCTCTTTAATCAACCTAAAATTAGGGTGAAAATCAGTTTCAACTGAAAAGAAAGGGCCCTAAGAATAGTACAATATATACAGCAATAAAAAAAGACCCTGCACCATTCAAAAAGTTACAGTCACTGCACAATATTCGCACTCCAGGGCTCTCACACCCCCACCTCCCAGTACCCACTAGCTCTGAGGTACTGTTTGGAGATGGGATACTTCTGGGCTCTCCCCCTTTTTTTTATACCTTTTTTCTGGTATGCACATCTCTGTAATCTAATAGAAAAACTAGTATACACTCCTGAACAGATAATTAGTGCTGCTGATTTCTTCCGAGCAGCAGCTCTGAAATTAGATGTCACAGTCTGACAAACCATACGCTGAATGCAACCAGAAATCCAATCTGCAAACTTTAAGGTGAATCTTCAGTGAAATACAAGAAGTACAGGACTGGCTGCCTTTTCACTATTCATCTTTACCCCTTTTGGTTCCTGCAATCTCAGGATGCTCCTTGAAACCCCCACGATATCTTCCTATCTCCTCGACAGCCTGTGAGTTCCAACCTCGTGCCTCGGCCACCTTCTCAGAATGGAGGTTTGGATGGAAGAAAACACGAGGGAGCGCGGGCTCCTGACTTTGCTAAACAAAGTACTTTACAAGACACCTCCCACTGGGGAGTATCAGAGAACACTGAATACTCCTACTGTCTTCTCTCTGATATCATCTGTATTAAAAAAGAAAGCCTATGCTAGAGGATCTGCCAGCATTCAGGCACCCCACCTATCTCTGACACTTTGAAAATGTAAATAGGGAAGCTGCCAGCCTCTTACCCGCATCACTCTCTTCCTAAATCCTCTTCCTCTCCCCCTCCCCCAGCACTGGCACCCCTGGTACTCTCTCCCTTCACCTTCCCCAAAGTCGAGCCAGAAGGAAAAATGGGATCTTACCTCCTCCCGGCTGGGCTGAATGTCACTTAAATATTCATTTATTCACTTCATTCAGTGAAACAGCCAATCCCTGTTCAGAGCTCAATGCTACCCAAGCCAGGGAAAGAACAGGAACATGACTGGAACATCTGTCCTGCCACCCTAGTGCAGTATTTGCTGTATGTCGGCTTTGCCACTTGCAGAGTGCTGAGGTTGCGGCCATTCCCCCTCTGACATACCCGCCACTACAACTGTAATAAAAGACTCCTTTCTGTGCAACTTCCTTCAAAACGAATTGGCACTTGTCAGAGATGGAGGCAATTTTCAAACTGTTCACATCAGGACATAGACCACATGTACTTTTTTTTACCTGCAGGAGTTCCACCAGTTCTTAAAGCAGACGTATATGCCCTTTCACTTTGAAAATTACTGTGGGTACAAAATTTGTGTGGTCACTTGAGCCTGCCTTTTGTGCAGGTAGAATTTTGCTTGAAAATTGCACGTGAAGGTATGAACATTTAATCTGTGTGTGCTGTGTGACATCCTCCTGTCAATGCAGCTACAAGTCTGTGCATTTTATTGAACACAGCATGGATTTTCCATTGCATTGAGGGGGGGCAATTTTCAGCCAGAAGGTTTAGACAGATAATGTTATTTATCTCACTCTCATAAATCACTTTACAAATTGGCCTTAATGTGATCAGGTTTTACCTAATATAACAGGCATGTCTGCAGCAGTGCTGAGGTCCCCCAGTCAGTCCTTCTGGACTCTCTGGCCTCCATTTAGGCCATGAAGTGTTGCTCAGGTCCCGTCAGCAGTATAGGGAAGGATCAATTCCCTTCTGGTCGTTTGCTGGTGTGCCCTTACCTGTGTTTCACCCATAATTAATAAATAATAGGTATACAGGTTCTTATACCTCAGGGATTCAACATAAATATGAGCTCCTACAAGGTATGTAATCAGGGTAATTCTGAGTTTTCCAGTGCTAACGTGAGCCCAGTGCTGGTCTGGAAAGAGCGTGGTTCAAACAAAGAAATACAAGTCCATTTCTGTGCAAAGTTACAGTATATGGGTTCTGCAGCATGATTAGGCAAATAGGCAGCCCTCAGGTTGATAGGAACACTTACTTGCTCTTAGCAATCACTTTTCAAGATCCAGGGCCTATTTTAGTTCCTCAGGAGTTTGGCTACTGGTCCTTGTATCCAGCTTTACATTTTTCACTAGTTATCAAGCTGGTGATCTTGGCAGTGATGACTTCCTAGATTTTTTTCTTGGCTGCCTTGGAGTTTCTTCTGGACTCTTTGCTATAAGGCATTGCTTTTTTTTTTTTTTGCCACATTTTCTGGCAGCATATTATTATTGTTTATTATTTGTTTATAGCTTGTTATTGTTATTGGTTGGTTATAGTTACTGCTTGTTCAATGTAAACCAAGTTGATTTGATTTGTATCAAGAAAGTCGGTATATAAAAGCCTTTAATAAATAAAATTAAATAAGCATATTTTATTTTTCAGAAATGCATTTTCTGAATTTTGGCAACAGTGAGGCAGAGGAGCAGGGTGCCCTGTAGACTTGTGTTGCCACACCTGCTTAGTTTTTGGGACAGCTGAGTTCTCTTTCTGATCCCTTCTCTACTTCCCTCCACCTATCCTTTGCTCCTTTGCTTCCTTGCACTCTCTTCTAGTCACTACCCCCTCCTCCTCTTCCTCCTATCTCTTCTTCCTACTGTTCTCTTTCTTCTCCTAAATGCTTCTCTCTCTGCACAATTCTGCCCTTCCTGTGCTTTCTTGCTCATCCCCTCAGCTCTCTGGTACTTTTCCTCCCTATTCATTCTCCCACTGATAACACTAGACTTTTTCTTCTTCAGTTCATGTCCCTTCTGACTTCTGCTCTCATGCCTATTTTCTTCTGGCTCGCTCTGCACCCTTACCTTTGTGTGGACCCCCCAGGCACCCACTAGATGGCCATAGATCCCTACCCATGTAGGTTACAGCAGAGAGGGTGAAACCATCTTATCAGCACATCCCTCTGAGGATTGTCTGAGATGGATTGCTCCCTGCCTAGAAGAGAGAGTCAGGCTAGTTAGAGGTGTGGTCTTTTGAGTTAGCTCTTAAAGAGTAAGAGTTCTGTTAGTTTTATTTCCTGAGTGAGGCCCATCTTCCTCACTTGGTGTAGTTTTTAGTTAAGGGAAATCCATGCCAGGCACTTCCTGCCAGTGTGGGGCTGCCCCTAGCAAAGAGAGAGACTTTGTTCAGATTTTCATACAGATTAGAGGTTTTTTGACTGGAGATGATAACCTGGAGCCCATGCTATTTGCCATTCCATAGATCTGGAGGCCCAGGCACTGAAGACCTGTGACCATCCTTCTAAAGACAAAGGGGCCACAGTGACAGTAATCACTCCAGAGGAGATTGTTTTATGGTCAGAGAGGTTTCACCATTTTGTTTCATGAGGAGGGTTTTGCCACCCCTCCTGAGTTGGGACTGACCTGTAATAGCTCAGTCTGAATTTCACATCTAGCCTTCTGAGAGGTCATAGATATCAGGAAGAAGGAAAAAGACACTGGAGACTCACAGATGGATCTCCATCCTAAGGGACCGGACACAGGCTGGATATCAGAGACTGAGAAGTAAGACTCAGGAAGGATTTTCTCTTGTCTAAGGAGAACCTTCTTGTGCATTCAGTACAGGAGTGGTAAGATAAATCCCAGGGGACCTGAGCTCACCATTACCTACACAGACGTACAGCCAATAAGGGCCTGATTCACTAAGGCTTTTATCCCATTCTGTGTCTATGGGAAAACAGCTTAGTGAATCAGGCCCTAACAGCTGTAGAAAGAATCAGTAAAGTTTTCTTTTGAACAACCAGTACTATGTCATGCCTATGTGTCCCTGCAACACAACATTATTGAACCCCTATAAAGAGTTAGAGATACTCACAACTAAAGGAAAAGAGCCACAGCACTGCCTTGGCCAAGAAATTCTGTCTTCACCCCATAGAAAAAACCCACACCTTGAGTATAAGTGAGAGGTGAGAGATTTCAAGTGAAGACAGCCCCAGATATAAATATATTTTGTGTGCCCTTGGAAGCAGTGCAAAGCCATGGAAAAGAGGTTATATACAATTCTCACCTCACTCATATTTTTGGCAAACTTATTCTCATCCCCATACACTTAACCACTCTAATGTTACATTCTGGCCACACTTGTATGCACTCTGTCCTGCCATTCAAACTCTGGCACAATTACTAACTAGAAAATGACAAACATTGATCCAAAAAGCACACAGGAAACTTTTCAAAAGAGGCAATTGGAGACATCAAAAAAGTAAAATAAATGGTCACAAGGCAACCAAAAGATATCACACTCCAAAGAGAATGAATACCTATTCTGATGGTGGACCCTTGGACTGAGGGGGAATTGTCGCCACTTGTGGAGAGGAGCCCCACATGTCCCCACTGTCGGTAGGTGAGGACGAAGACTAGCAGAGACCCCGCTGGAACTTCACCACTACCAGCCCACGTTCCCCTCAGGTTGAGCCCTTGGGTGCCGGGGCCAACTGGACATACATGGGGCCTCTGTGAAGATGGAAGTCCAGAGGAAAGGCAGGCAGCATAGCTCGTAGTCGGTGTCCAGGCAAGGGTTGCAGCAGATGGCGTAGCTTGTAGTCAAATCCAGTCCGAAGTCAAAGCCAAAGACAAAGGGAAGCAACGAAGAGGGCAGGAACTCAGGAACAACATGCAGATCGAAGGAAGCGAGGAGACCTGTTGAAAAAGTCAAGGGCTGGAAGCAGGATCCAGCCTTATATACAGTCCCAGGGATGATGTCATCTGAGAGAGCTGGCAGCATTTTCCCACCGCAGGCACTTTAAAAGTCAGAGGGAGGCGCGTACCTGCGCTTGGAGGGAGGTACCTCGCTGGAGAAGCTTGGCGGTGTCCAAGCTGCGGAGAGAAAAAGGCCAGCGGCATCAGAGGGGTTCGCGTCGGGGAGGCAGACCGCGACTGGAGGTGGCACTGTGCATCGGCAGCAGCTTCCTGCCGTTACTATGGAACCCAGGCCCGATCCCGCCATGAAGTGGCACCGGGTAAGAGAAGCGACCAGCAAGCACAATGATACCAAACAGCAAACTGCATATTCCACAAAGTTTCAATAAACCCTCCCTCTTAGTCCAGCTACTTTCCTCCTCCTCCATCATCTGAGCACTAATCCTATGGGTATGTTCAAAGCTAACATTTGTATATATTCCTGTTTGGATAAGGATTATGAATCAGGACAAACTATGTGCAAACATAGCCTCCATCTCAGTGCTGGGAGTTGGGGGGGGCGGGGGGTTAACATTCAATACCATGCATTAGTCCTGACTCAGTCCTGTAAACTCTGGCAAGGATTCTCCAGTGGGCAGAATAATTTGCCTGCATGGTCAAATGTGTTTAGCTGATATAGTACCAAGAAAAGATTTCAAACAGCTTTAATAATCCAAAATAAAGGCCTTTACTGAAAAATTCTCCACATTAAAATGTTGCAATGTTTACTGTCTCTCAGTATTGAAAATCCAAGAATAGGCTTCAAATTATGAATAAGAGGTTTCAGGGTGGAGAGAGAGAGGATGCCACTGCAACACCTAGTAGCATCCTATCTCTGCCTGTGAACCATGGGAGAGAGAGGCTGATTTCCAGCTACAACTCGCTGGTGCTTCCTGGTACCCTGCGGCCTGTGACATCACTTCCAGAGGTCTCCTCTGTTAAAGAAATGGAAGGGTTCAGTCAGGGCTCTTCCATCTGGACTGGCTCCTCTCACCTCTCTGATCCAGCTAACTATGGACTCTTTTTCAGTTCAGAGGAATTTGCCTGGCACAATGCTGAGCTGGAATCCTTCGTTTCCCTAAGTCCAGGTGGTGTCTCTCTACCTCAGGCTTCCTACACCCTTGTGTCTGGATGAGGGGGAGAGGGTGGGATTGATACCTCCCCTCCCCCCCCTCCCCCAATGATGGGCTTCTTGAGGCAGTTGGAGTACCTGGGGCAGCAGCTCCAATTAAGAGTGATTTGATTAGTTCTGTAAAGCCTGAAGTAATCACGCTTGAAGTACTGTGGACAGCCTTCTCTAAAATGGAGCGATGTCTTTCAAGTAGAATGGATATGCTGACGAATTTGGGGGGAATAACGGCTGTAATGAGTGATCATTCTCAAGCCATTAAGGACTTTGGGAATACAATTACTATGATAGAAGAGAAATGTTCAGCACTACAGGATTGTAATGCATCGTTAGTTAAAGACAATTTAATCCTGCATTATAAAATGGGTTAAATCTACATTTTATTAATTTCCCTAAATGTCTTCTAATTTCTTCTATTGATATGCTAAACATTTTTTATCTAGATTTTCTAACACTCTGTCAAAGCGTGCAAAAGTTTTCTATTTTCCTGATCGGGGGAGAGTGGAACCCCTTTGAGGGTGGGTTAGACAATAGTCCAATTCCAACTGGGGATTTTGATTTAATAGCTTTTTTGGAGTAGTCTCACAATGACTCATTAGATACTGCTAACCTCGTCACCACTTTCATCCTAGTCAGATAAGAATTTAACCTTGAGACTGGGTTTTTTTTCCTAAGAATGAGGCATTGTTATAGGGAAGAAAATTACGATTTTCCCTGACATTGTCAAGGAAATGCAGAGGAAAAGAAAATTGTTTCTTGCATTGAAACCAAGGATTTTAACCAAGGCTCACTAGTTATGAAAATTACCCTGTTAATGCTTCATTAGGTTTCAGGGAGCTAAATATATCTCCTATGACCCCTTACAGCTGGAGAATTTCCTGCAAAATAGAGCTGTGCCAGAACACATTACTTCTGGATGAGAGCTTAGTAAAAAATTTCTGATTTTCTTGTTTATTAGGGGTTTTTATTCTCTTTGTTCTCTCAGTCTCTCATTGTGGACTAAATATTGTCAATCACATAATTACATTTCTTAGTATTCTTTTTACTTTAGTGGATTTTGCATGTCTTAAGTCAAGGTTACTTATTGGTTTCATTTTGCAAACTTAATAAAGAGATTATTGTAAAAAGGGGTTTCAGATCCTTGTCCTTACATCTTTCTGGGATTCACTCGCTCCCATTTCTATAATGTTTGCTTCTTTGGAGTGATGCTGGGCAATTTGACTTCTCAAAGATCCTTGTTGGAACTTTTACCTGATGCTGTGGTCCAACTCCTTGTTGGACCAGAGCATCAGATAAGCAACTCTCTCTCTCTTCTCTCCATTTCACTTTCCTTATAGCTTGGCCCCCCCCTTGATAGATCATTACTTCTGCAAAGATCTTCATTCAGCTCTGGAGCTCCGATCAGGGTTTTCTTTCCCCTTTGAAAGACAGACCCAGAGTGGAGATAGTCTCCACTCCACTTCTGGATTCCTCAGGAGCAGCTACAGTACAGTACAATGCCAGAAGAACCACCATAGGGATTTCATTGTGTGGCCCTCTGCATCCACTGCAGGTACTTAAAGACAGGAGGCAGACTTTCTTTCTTGCTCCCTTCTCCTCATCAAAGATAATAGACTGAATTTCTTTTTCTTTTGGCTCCATACCCTCTGGTTACAATTTTCTTGTGGGTCTCCAACCAACACGTCTAGAAGTGCCATAAAAATTAGTCCACCTACTGCTTTGAAAACCTTAACATTCCATCCATTGAGTGAAAGAGCAATAAGCCCCTCTACACACAGGTTATGTTACGACATCAACAGGGTGCAGAATGTGTGTGAACCATGCCGCCCAACTTTTTTTCACACTTTCCAAGGTTGCATGCATGTATAGTGAATCTTCTGCATAAAAGTTGTGTTACACAGTGTCTTGTGCATCTTTAGTGAATTGGTCCTCATGTCTTCCTCTGCTTTTGGGTCTCTGCAGTTCTGCAAGTTTCAATGCAAGAGATATTGAGTGAAGGTCAGAAATATATTCAGGATAAATATCACAAGAACTAAGTGATAAAAAGATTGACTGTGAACAAAGATAAAAAAAAAAATCAATTCCGCTATAAGAAATATATCTGAGCAGAAATAATAATAGAGTCTCTGCTAGTAGGCTCTCTCTTTCTCCAGATATTGCCAAGTTGAAAAAGCCTTATCAAAGCATATAAACTGGTGGGTGGTGTATGTGAGAGAGAGGACCTGGAAGGTCTTGTCAATTTGAAGTTTAAACAAGTATTCCAGTCTCCAGCAATAATTAATAGAGAGATTGAAAAACTAGCAAGAATCTATGAAAAATGATCAAAATGAGAACAGTGGCCTAAGCTGGAGGCATTCACTTTAGCAATAGTAAACTTAAATATGAACAGTTATTCCAAAAGAACAAGTCAGCCCTCAAGGTCTGAATAGTCTATTGGTATCACAATGGGAAATAACTTAAGAAACAGTATATAAACCTCTCAGCTTTTAGAATTACAGTATATTATTAAAAAAAATCTTTATTAACCCATTCTTTCCTCAGTGTTTAGTATTAGTTAAATATACCTCATACAGCAGACCAACATACTGTAAACTACCAAAGATACAGAAACCTCCAACTCATAGTGCCTCAGGATTTGCAGGTGTTATCAATGGCTATTAAATACAATGATTCTGTTACCCTCAGGGATTTATATATAGAGGTGCCTACCTTCTCATAGTCAGGGACTTGTTTTCAGAAGACTGTGCACTTATAATCCAATTACTGGAGGCCATTTCCATGATCACAGACCAGCTTGCCCAGGCAGCTAGATGATTCTTTCAGGCACACCAAAAGCTTTGGGCTCACCATTAGTCATCACCATAGGAGGACTATGTCAAGTCTACAGTTTTAATGTTACGGAGCACACCCTCAGGCCCAGTTAGGAGCGCGGAGGCACGGTCCCATCTAAGGTAGGATGTGAGCCCTTGGGCCATGGCATGGCTCAGGGAGGAGCCCCAAGACACACAGCAGAAGGTGAGCTGGTACGAGCATGGGTGGAGCAGGAGTGAAGACAAGGTGAGGATTATCCGGAACAGGAACTAGGCAGGCTCAGCCGTCCACTGGACCTACATGCACCAATGAGATCCAGCAATGCAATGCTGATCTCGAGAGTAGCCCTCCGGCCACTCGATAGCCCTTCCGGACCTGTCGCTAGGGAATGACAAGTGTGTGAGGCCAGACGGAGGCTGAGGGCAGGAACATGAAAACCTGTATGAAGACTCAGGATACTCGGAGGATTCAGACGTAGACTTGGATACTTAGATGAAGACTTGGATATTCAGGAGACTCAGACGCAAACTTCGATATTCAGGAGACTCGGACGAAGACTTGAATACTCAGGAGACTCAGACTTGGATAGTCAGGAGACTCGGACAAGGATTCAAGAGATTCAGAAGACTTGGGAAAGGATCCAAATTGCTCAGAAGTTTCAGACAAGGATTCAAGAGGCAGGCGAAAGTACTGGATGAGAACTACATCGCAGCGTGCCCTACACAGCCGCCCATGGCTGGTTGCAGACCACACTGAATGTGAAGCAGACTGCAGGCGAAGACTCCAGGTGAAGACGTGGATCCAGTAGAGGCCTGCATCGGAGTGCCCTACACAGCCACTTGTGGCTGTTCGCAGACCATGCTGGAGCGGAGCAGGTTCTGGCAGTCTTAGGCATGGATGGATGTAGACACAAGGGAACTCCATAGACTAGGAACAAGATACTCAAGAACAAGGCTTTAAAAACAGAAGTCTCCCAGTAGCTTTGCCTGCAGACGAGAAGAAAGCCTTGTACCACGAGGCGCCCTACACAGCCTCTCCGGGGCTGGTCATGGACCATGTCATGGCACACCAGGAAAGGTGGACAGACGAGGGGCCTGGGAACTGGACAAAGAGCTGAAGATGAGACGGATGAACTCAAGACAGGAACATCGGACATCAGGAACATGGAACATGGCACCTCAGAACTTGAAACATCAGGACATCTGGACACGGAACATCTGGAACATCAGGAACAGAAGACAGGTCCCGCCACCTGTGAGAGGGAGGTGCCGCCACCTGTGCGAGGGAGCACAGACGTGGGACAAGATCAGGAACATCAAGGAGACGAGGTTCAGGTACACGAAGAACATGGAACAAAGATCCATCAAGGCACAGGAGACCACGGAAGACCTGGAACGGAAGGAAGATCATAGACACTGTGCATACCCAATCCGAAGGCCCTGAAGAATGGCAGCAAGGCCCTTTTATAGGGCTGAAACAGGAACAGGTTGATTATGTCATTGATGAGGGCCACAGGGCTTTTCCCGCCACTGGCTATTTAAATGCTGCACGCCTATGGGGAAGCCAGGAAGAAGACTGCATGTCGGCGGTGTTCCTGCCACATGGAGAGCCCAGGGAAAAGCGGCTCCCTGCCGCGAAGATGGAGGAAGAGGCAGGCACTGGCAGAGACAGCTTCCCTGCCATTTGAGGACCCCAGCAGCAGCTCCAGCCGCAAAGAAGCACATTGGGCAGCTCAGTCCTGCTGCGCAGCGCAGGAGACGGCTGCGGCCTCCAGGCCATGGAGGACGGAATTGGCGGCAGCCTGCCACGAAGAGCTAGAAGAGAGGTAGGGAGATTGCCTGCGCCTGTTGCGGGCAGGCTTACAACATTTAATTGAGGACACTCAGCTTAATGCATTGACAACAAATTATGTTATCTTTGAAGCATTCCTTCTAAAACTGCCAGCTGGAATCTGGGTAACCCAAGTCGGGAGCGGTGCAGATCTGCAAGGCAGGACACTGGACTAAACATGGGCTGGTCTTCCATCTAGCCAGCCTCCTTCCCTACATGTTGTGCCCTTGGGTTCTGGGGACCAGTGGCTCTTTGTAGTGGCAATACATTACATTATGGTGAGTCAGAATAGTCTAGAGCAAGGCTATAGAGACTGGAACAAGGCTGGGCAAAGTGGAGCAAGGCTAGAGAGGCAGGAGCAGACCTGGAAAAACTGGAGCAGACCTGGAGAGGCAAAGGCAAGGTAGGCATTAAGGACAGAAACAGGCTGGAGCAGGTTAGATAGCATACTGGAGTTGAAATCTTCTGCTAAATATGTAGCAGCAGCCAAGAAAGCAAATAAAATGCTAGGGATTATTAGCAAAGGAATGGAGAGTAAAACAGAGAATATCATAATGCTTCTGTATCGTTCATACATACATAATAAAATGGCACATTCAATAAATAAGTTAAAAATGGAAATAAAATAAAATAATGGTATAAGTCTGAGTATTATTGTGTGCAATTCTGGTCACCATATCTCAAAAAACATATAGCAGAATTAGAAAAGGTTCAGAGAAGGGTGACCAAAATGATAAGGGATGGAACAATTCCCCAATGAAGAAAGGCTAAAGAGGTTAGGACTCTTCAGCTTGGAGATGAGATGGCTGAAGGGTGATATAATAGAGGTATATAAAATAATGAGTGGAATAGAATGAGTAAAAGTTAATCAGTTGTTCATTCTTTTGAAAAGTACAAAGACTAGGGGACATGTAATGAAGTTACTAGGAAATACAATTAAACTGAGAATAGAAAATATTTTTTTACTCAATGCATAATTAATCTCTGGAATATGTTGCCAGAGCATGTGATGAAAGCCAGAGCATATGTGTTTAAAAAAATATTTGGACAAGTTCCTGGAGGAAAAGTCCATTAACCATTATCAATGCTAGAGTTGCAGTAATCTTTTTGGGATAAGCAGCTTTGAATCTGTCTACCCCTTGGGATTCTGCTAGGTACTTGTGATCTGCATTGGCCACTGTTGAAAACAGGATACTGGGCTTGATTGACCTTTAATCTGAACCAGTATGGCATCTAATTATTTTACCCCAAGGCATGTTAAATTTATCACACCTACAATATTTTCACATTGCAAGCTTGCAAGTGCCCAGACAGGCTTTTCCACATATTAGGAGGGAGGGGAAGAGAGAGAGAGAGAAAGAGAGATAGAGAGTAGGGATGTTCAGGCAAAAAGTTTTCGTTGTGTATGTGATACGTATTCGTGGGGGGTCAATTCCGTTTCATGCGGAAGTATGGAGAATTCAATAAGTTGTCGATCTGTAAATACGTTACTATGGCGAGTTAAATTATTGTCCCAGCTAAAATTAAAATTAACTATAACCCCCCACCCTCCTGACCCCCCCAAGACTTACCAAAACTCCCTGGTGGTCCAGCGGAGAGTCAGGAAGCCATCACTGCACTCGTTTGCCGGTTTCATCACGGCGCCAATAGCCTGTGTCACAGGGGCTTCCGGTGCCATTGGTCAGCCCCTGTCACATGGTAGGAGCACAAGATGGCACCGGTGACCATGTGATAGGGACTGACCAATGGCACCGGTAGCCCCTGTGACACAGGCTATCGGCGCCGTGATGAAACTGGCAAACGAGTGCTGCGATGGCTTCCTGACTCCCCGCTGAACCACCAGGGAGTTTTGGTAAGTCTTGGGGGGGTCAGGAGGGTGGGGGGTTTAAATTTTTATTTAGGAGGCCGAATAAAACAGAAATCTGTTTAATACGTGGGGAGTCGCGATGCGTTTCACCTCCCCACGTATTTAACAGATAGCAAAAAATAAGTTGTGGATTACAAATACATGGAAAATGGATGCACACCTCTAATAGAGAGAAAGATTCTTTATAAGGGGCTCATATCAATCATATCACATCAAATCTTTACTGATGTGTACTGTGTATCTCTCTAACTGTGCATGTAAAACTGCCCCACAAAACCTAGGCCACCACCAAAACTTCACCCCGAGTTACTAGTTGCACCACCTACAGTGATATAAAAAGTGATTCTTTACTTATAGGCACATGTACTATATTTCTTTTTATTGGAACCTCTCTGTTAGGATGCCCTAACTCTAATGCTTCATGAGTATCCTTTGAAGATATATCAGCTTTCCCCTTTGTTCTAGTTTAAAAGCTGCTCTATCACCTTTTTAAAGATTAGCACCAGCAGCCTGGTTACATCCTGGTTAAGTTGAAGCCCATCCCTTTCGATAAGTCTCCCTCTTCCTCAAAAGGTTCCCCAGTTCCTTACAAAACTGAATCCCTATTCTTGCACTATCATCTCATCCACACATTGAGATTCTGGTGCTCTGACTGCCTCTGGGGACCTGTGCATGGAACAGGAAGCATTTCATAGAATGCTATCCTGGAGGATCTGGATTTCAGCATTCTACCTAAGAGCCTAAATTTGGCTTCCAGAGCCTCCCTCCCACATTTTCCTATGTTGCTGGAGCACACATGTACCATGATAGCCAGCTCCTCCCCAGCACTGTCTAAAATCTTATCTAGGTGCCGCATGAGGTCCGCCACCTTCGCATCAAGTAGGCATGTTACCAGGCGATCCCAGTGCCCACCAGCCACTGGGATCCCAGTGCCCACCAGCCATTCCTAATAATTGAATCACCAACTATGATGGCTGACCTAACCCTTTCCTCTTGGGCAGTAGCCCTGGGAGACACATCCTTGGTGCGAGTGAACAGTACATCACCTAGAGAGCAGGTCCTTGCCACAGGATCATTTTCTGCTGCATCAGGTTGATGCTATCTGACCAGGAGACCTTCCTCCTTCAAGGCAGCACCATGGCTGCCAGAATGGAATTGGGACATGGCTACTATGTCTCTAAAGGTCTCATCTATATACCTTTTTGTCTGCCTCAGCTACTCCAGGTCTGCCACTGTAGCCTCCAGAGACTGGACATATTCTCTGAGAGACAGGAGCTCTTTGCACCAGGGTGCTTCCTGGTGGCTGTACTTAAGGTGGGAGCCTCTCCATACTCCCCACCAAAATCACCATTTTTTTGAACATTTGAAATGGTTTAGTTTTTATTAATTTTAAAGTTTTTAAATTTTGCCTCAGGCACTCCCTTGGGGCAGCCTCTCACTGACATCATCTGCCAACATCAGCGATGACCCTGGGCCTGCATTGTTATTGCGCTGGGGCTTTGCTTACTGCCATGATGCCGTCTGTCTCTTTAATTTTGCAGTGGCAGTGTCCCCAGCCTGCCACTGCACTCTGGCCCCAGTCACACTGAGTGGTTCTGTTTTACTTATTTTTTTAAAAGTGCTGCAGTACCTTGCGGCCTTTCTTCAGGCCATTAGGAATTCCCCAGGCTCCCACAGCCCTTCTGCTCTCTTCACAGCTAACCGCTTCTTTATTTTCACTGCAAGTCTCTGCAGCCGGCTCCTTCTCTCTATTGCGGATCACCGCCACTTTCAAATTCATTCACAGCTCAGTGCCGCCGGCAGCAGGAAGCTGCTTCTCCTTCCTGGCCCTACCAGCCATTGGGCCACCTCTCTCTGGCTTCCTTAAGCCCACTATCCACTGGTGCCCCATTCTCTCTATCCACCTTTACTTCCTTATCATAACAATCCTGAATTCCCAACCCCCGCTGTCCATCATGTATATATTACCTGATTGTGCAAACGGTGCTTCTCTGCTATAGGACTCACAAGGATATCACAAGGAATTTAGTTGAAGCAAAGATTAATTTATTATTGCATATCCTTGGAAGACACAGATGCCAGACCTTCAATATAGGCAGGGCATTACTTTCTCTCCCAGTATCTTGTAAAAGCTGTATTTTATAGGTTTACACCATACATAGAAAATACCTGTGATGAGGATCACTTACGCAATATGACAGTGGAATAAGCTAACCTTCTTTTAGCCTGAGAACTCCCCACCCACCTTAAAAGTTCCTTTGTTTTAGCCTTTGCTTTTGATGTGTGCCCTGTTTCTTCTGAACTTCTTTATTCTGTCAATAGATCAATCATTTCATCTCCAGGGGGCAGGGAGAAACTTTGAGTTCGGTTGGAGTCTCTTGGAGCCAGATAAACAAAGATTGCAGTTTCAGCCATCTGCCATCGATAACCTCCTGACCTTTAATTATAGGCTTTGCAGAGCCTAAAGATATTCCAGGTATCTTCCAAATTCTTGAATCTGAGGTCAGTTAAAGGTCCATTGTATACCAGCAGTTTCAGTTAAGTCAGACAGCAAAGGACTCTGGGACAAGGTGAGTGAGCCAAAGGCCTGAACCAAAGTCTTCACATATCAATCACCTACCAGAGCTCATTAAACATGGTAAGAGTGTGTTCAGGTATGTGTGAAAGAAAGAATTCACATCCAGCCATGGTCCCAACTATCTCAACCCCCTCCACAGTTCCACTTCCTTTTTCTCTACAAATTAACTCCTGCTAATATGCATATTAGATCTGTACATTCAATTAAAAAAAAAAGCAAAAATGGGATGATTGAGTCCATTTTTGTTTCATATCAAATAAAATAAATTTGTCCCCTCAGAAAACAAAAATTATAATTGTCATTTGTTTTCACCCAAGTATTGCAAATAATATGGAGGTAGTTTTCAAGGGAGTTAATGTGCATAAATGTAAAATACTATCCTAGCAATTTCCAAAAGCCTATTTACATGCTTAAAAAGCACTTATATGTGTAAAATCTGTTTACAATTCAATGGCGTCCAGGCCATGACCAATTTCACCAGTTCATCCACCAGTTTGCCCAATCCTCAAGCCCCCTCTCCCCCCCCCCCCCCCGGTTCTTTAGTCTACACGTCCTTCAGTTAACCCAGACCACTCAATCAGTTCCTATGTAGCTAGAAACTGTTTTATTCTGACATAGTCCTCATTTATAGCAGAAGTAAAGTTGCATTGAAATGAACACGGCTGTTCACCCATGTGCGTACCCACATATGCGCATATCTCTTGGCCCCGTCCTGGGGCTCCCATGCCCCCATTCTGTCCCTTTTTCCCCAATGTAAGATATTTGTACATCGGCACTTGTGTGCGTATGTGGGCAGTTTATAAAATTGGGGGGACATGCGCTTTTGCTAAATGTGCGCCAAACTCCAGATTTTGACAAGTGTCTGGCTTTTAAAATTCACCTCCAAGCATGTAAATCCCTTGAAAATGACCCTCTATATGCAATACTTCGCCAAAAAAAAAGAAAGATAAAAAATAAAAAAAATAAAAGACCTGAAAATGCAATCTGAAAAAAATGCACAAAAAATGAAAATAGAAATAAAATTTTGCGACATGCACATTCTTTTTTTTTTTTTTTTTTTTTGCATAAAAGTTTTTATTGCGCGTTTATACACAATACAAATAAACATGGTCCATCACAGAGAAAAAGAAACATGAGCAGAGTAAGTGATACCATGTAAAACACACGCACACACAAAATAGAAACTACCACCCCTCTCCCCCCATCCCTGAAGAAAAAAAAACATTTGTACAATAAGAATGTGGACATGAAGTCTATCACAACATTTGCTAAGAATAAAAACATAAAGAAAAAGAAAGGGACAGGAATGGCCACCCATAAGACAGGTATACATGTGGGAAAAGTACAGCACACCTCATAATGCCGATGGGATCATGGTTTCCCCAGCCAGAGCCACATGGCGATTGATAATAGGATTTAAAAAATGTGCAGTCCTTGCCCCCCCCCCCCCCCCCCCCCACACACACACACACTACCTTTGATAGAAATGTGTAGGAGAATTTTAGAGACAGGCAATGCCGCTATTATTCAGAGTCTGCTTGTGAGGTGGGCCTTTTAGTTCCTGAGTATCCCTGAGCTAGTGAACTCTACCTTATTATATAACATTAGCCTTTCCATGAGGGGACTTGCAAACTAATACAATTTAACATAGAGATATTTGTAACACCACACATCTGCCGGTAAAAAGCTAGGTTTTGTGTCTGAATATAAAAAGATTCGAGTTAATGTGAACTGCAGAGAGTAAGAAGATGAGCAATCAGAAAGAATTATACTGAGTTTGCCCAATTCCAACAATGAAAACTAAGTAGGCAGCAAGGATTTAAGAATTCAATCTACGTGAACAATGTTATCATACCTTCCAGCTCAATTCTATAAAGCAAATTTAGATCCCATATTTCCAGACAAAAAATATCTTTCTACAGGCAGAATAATCCGGAAATATTCACATCACTGGCAGAGGCTTTAATCCGTTTGAAAGGAGGACAAATCAAACAAAACATTGAAAACCTGATACTTATTATAGCTTAAACACTTCCAGTGAATAGGTTTACAATTATTGAATAAAGATTGTGTTATTAGCTCTATTTAGGAAATACATTTTATGAATTCAGTATTGGAGAAAAATAATTTGCAGTATCTGCAAAGGTAAATGAATTGAGTAATTTGTGAAGTGATAATTCTATTCTCAATTGTTATGCATAACCAAGATTAGCTACAGCTAACTGATACCTTATGTCCAGCTGTGTGTATTTATCCCCCTACACTGAAATATTACCAAGATGGTAGAATTTTAGATAAGGATGTGCATGGCTGAAATTGTTTTTTTGTTTTTTTCTTTCTTTCGGTTTTGCACCATTTTTGTGGGGCTTTTTTTCCCATTAAATTTGGTTTTTATTCATTTTGGAAAATAGTGCACATTGGGCCTCATTTTCTAAAGTATCACAGGCCTGCGATACTTTAGGTAATGAGGGGCGGGGGGCCGAAATGAGGGGCGGGCCTGCGCTAGCCGGCAGCGATTGCACCGCCGCTGTGAAATCGCTGCCAGTTTCGCACCCAATAGTGCCACCATAGAAGGTGTAGCTATTGGGTGCGAAATAGGACGCGAAAAGGCCCTTACCTTTTCGTCGTCTGCGGCATCTTCGCGGAGTCGGCCCCGGTGACGCCCCGACTCCTCCTCTTCCGCGGACGACTCCGCCCCCATCTTGGTATCGCACGCGATAAGGGACGTTTCGCATGTGAAAAGTCAATTGACTTTTTGCATGCGAAACGTCTCTTATCGCGTGCGATCCATCTGGTAAATAACCCCCATTATTTGCAAATTGCATGCACTATTTTCTGAAACAAAAACAATATTTTCCAGGGTTTTTGGATTCATTTTTTAATTTGTTTTGGATTTAATGAAACAAAACAAAAATGACAATTTTCTGTTTGGGTTACCATTTGGTTTCAAACAAATGCCCATCCCTAACCGTAGATTTAATTGACAATAGTAAACCAAAAAAAAAAATCAAAGTTTAATCTCCTACAAAGTGATTTTTTTCTTGAGTGCAGTAGTTGTTTGTATTAACCACTCAGGATGATGCAATACATTATAATAAGTTTAAGTCTCAAAAAATAAAAGTATATATTTCAGTGATTAACCAACTGTGACTTTGCAGCATGCACAAAACAACCCAATTTTCAAACAAAAGATACCCATATAAATTTGAATATGGGGTTATTTATTTTATTTTATCTATTTATTTATTCAAATATTTATCTTCTGCCTATGTTGGAAAACAATGTGCTAGGTGAATTATATCACATAATAATTTACAAGGCCAAAAAACATATACATAAAACATTCACATTGGGGGTTATTTTCCAAGCTGCATTATGGGTTTTTTGTGTGCGTTAAGACGTTTTTCGCATGCGAAAAGCAACATAATGCATGGTGCGATGCTAATTTAGAAAAGGGGTAAGGTTTCTGGCCACATGGGCTAGCTTTGCAAGTCCATATTGCACATTTTTAATGCAGCTAATAACTACACCTCTTTCATTTGTGTTAAGCTGTGTGATATGGCTTTATAGTACTTTGTGATGTTTTTGCTCATAGCATTGTTAGTCTTTTAAGCTACCTGTCATCAGGGGGAGAGGGAGGGAGGGAGGGAGGGAGGAAGAGAGAGAGAGAGAGAGAGAGAGAGAGAGAGAGAGAGAGAGAGAGAGAGAGAGAGAGAGAGAGAGCACCTAGCCATAATGCCATCATACTCGGTAGGTATTTATACCTCTATATGAGGCCCACATAATGACTTGAGGTGAGGTTTAGGTAGGGGTTAGGGGACACTTTGACATTCATAGTGAGACACATGAACAGAACAGTGCTCTCTTGTGAATATTTGATGACCATCGGAGTGAGGAAACTCACCCAAAGTTGAGATTTGTGCAATGTTCTCTCAACCTAGCTTGATGTTACCCAGCTAGAGAGTCCAGCCCCTGTCACATGGTAGAGAGCACAAGATGGTGCGGGCTATCCAGTGCTCCTACCATGTGACAGGGTCCGGTCAATGGCACGGATACCCTGTCACATGGTATGGGCAAAGGGCCATCGGCGCCATTTTGATTAGTGCCAGCTGACGGCCCGGGAGCGGGAGATCACTCCAGGGACCCCCACTGGACCACCAGGTACCTGTAAAAAGTTTTTGGGGGGGATCGGGAGGGTGGGGGGAAACTAATGTATTAGTTTTAAAGGGTCGGGGTGGGTTTTTTGTTTATCGGCTCGGGTGCAGCCGATAAACAAAACCGCGATCGGGCCCGATGAAAAAAAAGCCACATGTGAATCGGAACCGGAATCCAAACCGATTCCGGTTCAGATTCACATCTCTATTAAATATATCAGTGCAGATTTTTTAAAAAAATGCCCCCTTCAAATGTGTGTTTTTATGTGGCCTAATATCTACACATTACAAGCTAATGCATGTAATTTAGCTGGCTGACAATCCACTTGCACACATTTAGACAATCTATATGTGTCAATCCTTATTTTACACATATACGATCTGACTAAGCTTTTGAAAATGTATCCCAATGCATAATGAACTTTTTCTAATCATTTCATGGCCCTTTTGTTTTTTTCCAATTACCTAGTTAGATAGGCATTACCTATGTTTAGAGTATAATCTGTTTTAATGCGTGTTATAACAGCATGATTTGTATTCACACCTAGCTGTAATTAATTTCAATTAGACACCAAGGACTTGTGTTTCAAGGATCTTTCAAAGATCTTGTGTCATTATCTACCAAAAATTGGAACTGTGACCCAGATAGAGAAAGCAGGAACCAGTATCTACTTACTACAAGAAAGAAAACAGGAAGAAAGATTCTTCCCAGTCTCCTTGGGAGAATAGTCCTGGGTCTCAATCACTCCCAGAGGAACAAGACAATTAAGAGACCCCTCCTGATAGGAACTTGTTACAGTTCTGCATATGCAATAGAAGTATAAACATTTGGCCTTTTCACATTCATTGCCTCTTTTAAGCAGTCTCCGTTTTGCCTAGCAGTTTCTCACTGCTGGGATTTAGAAGGTTAAATGGGGTCTGGTCAATAGATTCACCACTGTAGGAAACTTAGAAATATTTATATCCAGAATGTATTTACTGTGTTAAATGAAAAAAACAAAAACAAAACATAAACTTATTCTGTTTAAAAAGACTTCTGAGAGGATCCTCACATCTGGGAAAAACCAAATAAACCTTTTGATTCTGAGATTTAGGTTGCTGCCCCCTCCCATCTCCCACACTACTCGTATGTCAAAGGACGACTTTCTCTTACTCAAAGACATCAATCTCCCCTTTCAGTTCTAGGCTAGCCTGACAACCCACAGAGGTCTTAGGCACATCAACTTGGCACAAGAGAGATAGAAACAGTGGGAAACGGAGTCCCATCTGCCCCACACAATTTGTCTCTTCAATCTATAAATTACTCATCTATGGTACCTGAAGACTCGAAGGGTGCCAAGGTAACACCAGTTTTTAAAAAGGAATCAAGGGGTGATCCAAGAAATTACAGACCAGTGAGTCTGATGTTTGTGCCAGGCAAAATGGTATAAACTATCATAAAGAATAAAATAGCTGAACATAGTTTAATAGGACAAAGCCAATATGGAATTAGCCAAGGGAAGTCTTGCCTCATAAATTTGCTACATTTTTTTGAAGGTATAAATAAACATGTGGATAAAGGTGAACCAGATGATACAGTGTATCTGGATTTCTAGAAGGCATTTGACAAAGTCTCTCATGAGAAATTTCTTAGGAAATTCGAAAGTCATGGGATTGGTGGCAGTGTCCTATAATGGATTGTCAACTGGTTAAAAGATAGAAAACAGAGAGTAGGATTAAAAACTACATTTTCCCAATGGAAAATGGTGAATAGTGGAGTGCCCCAGGAATCTGTTCTGGGACCGATGCTATTTAATATATTCATAAATGACCTGGAAATGAGAACAGCAAGTGAAGTGATCAAATTTGCCGATGACAAAAAATTATTCAAAGTTGACAAATCACAAAAGGATTGTGAGAAAATGCAAGATGACTTTGCAAAACTGGGAGACTAGGCATGCAAATGACAAAAGAAATTTAATGCATACAAGTGCAAAATGATGCACTTAGGGAAGAATAACCCAAATTTTAGCTATAAAATGCAAGATTCCACATTAGGAGTCACCAGTCATGAAAAGGATCTACGTGTCATCATTGAAAATATGTTGAAATCTTCTGCTCAGTGTGCAGTAGGGGTGTGCATTCGGATTGACCGCATTAGTAAAACGCAACTCATATTTTTTTTTTACTTAAAAAATTGATTCGACATAAACGATCGGATTTCCCACATATCGAACATAGATATGTTCGATATGTGGGAAATCGCGATTGTTGAGCCAAAATAAAAATTTAAACCCCCTCACCCTCCTTAATCCCCCCCCCCAGACTTACCACAACTCCCTGGTGATCGAGCGAGGAGTGAGGACGCCATTTCTGCAATCCTTGGCGAGAAGCATGTGACGTCGGCGGCACATCGAGTGACGCCGGCGTCACGTGATTCCCGGCTTGAGGGGGTCAGGAGGCCCCCCCAAGCTGGCCAAAAGTTATTTTTGGGCCGAACGAGCCGTCCGGCGTGAACTCGCCGGGAATCACGTGACGCCGCGTCACTCGACGTGCCACCGACGTCACATGCTTCTCGCCAAGGATTGCAGAAATGACGTCCTCACTCCTCGCTCGATCACCAGGGAGTTGTGGTAAGTCTGGGGGGGGGATTAAGGAGGGTGAGGGGGTTTAAATTTTTTTTTTGCACATATGTACATATACCCAACTCATTGGATTTTTTTTATGTCCATATTGGCCGCAAGTGGGACCCCCTTTTGGACATAAAAAATATGAACATAAAATTTTGCTCTGCACATCCCTAGTGTGCAGCAGCAGCCAAGAAAGCAAATAGAATGCTAGGGATTAATAGGAAAGGAATGGAGAATAAAACAAAGAATATCATAATGCTTCTGTTTTGCTCCATGGTGTGACCTCATCTTGAGTACTGTGTTCAGTTCTTGTCACCACATCTCAAGAAAGATATAGCAGAATTAGAAAAGGAAAGAGAAAGGCAACCAAGATGATAAAGGGGATGGAATAATTCCCCTATGAAGAAAGGCTAAAAATGTTAGGACTCTTTGGTTTGAAGAAGAGATGAATGAGGGGAGATATGATAGAGGTCTATAAAATAATGAGTAGAATGGAATGAGTAAACGTTAATCAGTTGTTTACTCTTTCGAAAAGTACAAAGACCAGGGACACACAATGAAATTATTGGGTAATACATTTAAAACTAATAGACAATATATTTTTCAAAGCATAATTAAGCTCTGGAATTTTCTTGCCAGAGGACGTGGTGAAAGCTATTAGTGTAGCTGGGTTTAAAAAAGGCTAGGACAAGCTCCTTGAGGAAAAGCCCATTAACAATTATTAAGGAAGAGGTGCAGAATAGGGATGTGCAGCCAAAACGTTTTCGTTGCATTCGTGATACGTATTCGTGGGGGGTCAATTCCGTTTCATTCCATAAGTTGTCGATCTGTCAATACATTACTACGGCGAGTTAAATTCCTGTTCCAGCTAAAATTAAAATTAACTACAACCCCCCACCCTCCTGACCCCCCCAAGACTTACCAAAACTCCCTGGTGGTCCAGCGGGGGGTCCGGGAACTCACTCACACCCTCGGTGCTGATTTTTCATCATGACGCCGATAGCCTGTGTCACAGGGGCTACCGGTGCCATTGGTCAGTCCCTGTCACATGGTCATCGGCGCCATCTTGTGCTCCTACCATGTGACAGGGGCTGACCAATGGCACCGGTAGCCCCTGTGACATAGTATGGGCAAAGGCTATCGGCGCCATTTTGAGTATTGGCATCGGACGGCCGGCGTGCATGAGGTCGCTCCTGGACCCCCGCTGGACTTTTGGCAAGTCTTGTGGGGGTCAGGAGGCCCCCCCAAGCTGGCCAAAAGTCCCTGTGGGTCCAACGGGGGTCCCGGAGCGACCTGCTGTCCGATGCCAGGACTCAAAATGGCGCCGATAGCCTTTGCCCATACTATGTCACAGGGGCTACCGGTGCCATTGGTCAGCCCCTGTCACATGGTAGGAGCACAAGATGGCGCCAGTGACCATGTGACAGGGACTGACCAATGGCACCGGTAGCCCCTGTGACACAGGCTATCGGCGTCATGATGAAACCGGCAAACGCGGGTGTGAGAATGCAGGGATGGCTTTTGGACTCGCCACCAGGGAGTTTTGGTAAGTCTTGGGGGGTGCAGGAGGGTGGGGGGTTTAAATTTTTATTTAGGAGGCCGAATAAAACAGAAATCTGTTTAATACGTGGGGAGTCGCGATGCGTTTCGCCTCCCCACGTATTTAACAGATAGGACAAAATAAGTTGCGGATTACAAATACGTGGAAAACGGATGCACTCCTCTAGTGCAGAAATCCACTGCTTATTCTTGGGTTAAGCAGTTTGGAATCTATCTAGCCCTTGGGATCCTATCAGGTACTTGTGTCCTAGCTTGGCCACTGTTGGAAAGAGGATGCTGGACTTCCGGTATGGGAAGTCTTATTTTCTTATGGTACTGACACTTCTATTAGTAATGCCATTCTTGTGATTTTTCTCCTTTACCTTTTCTGCAATCAAGCATGTCATTGGTTTGAACAGGAATGTCCAGGATGATCATAGCTTCTTCAATTGCTACAATTCTTTTAGGGACATGAACCCCAATGAACCCCAATGCTTTTCTGGAACAGTTTCCAGTGTATTAACCATTCCATCTTGTTGTGCCTTTCTATATATAGGCCTTCTGACATCAGCATATCACACCCAGCAATGATAAGTGTAACTACTTCCAGTTCTATTGTACAGAATCTGCATGTTTCTGTTTTACCATTATTTTATATGCTGCAATTATCAATCTCACATCTTTAGGTTTATGTTCACTTGTGCTTAACATTCCCTGTATCCGATTTTGATCAACTTGGGGTTTCTGAAGTAACTCTATATTTCCCACTGTATTTTTTCATTTGCCATTTTTTATTTTTATTTGTATAGCTTTTTCCTCTTGTTTTGCAAATTCCGTTGCTTCTTTCCCCTTGTGCACTGGTAGATTCTCACTCATTCCATCTATTCATCAAAACAATTGTCGAAAATTAAGAAAAGATTTTGGCTCTTCATTTTCGTATTTCAGCACATTTTGGGTATTTGGGTCTGTTGATGCTGCTAGGTAAGCTTGAAGGCCTATTATAGCAGCTTTATATGTGTAATCTATTTCTATATAGCCCATAAAGCCTTTAACTCTTGGAATATAAAATATTAGCATACATTTTATTTTATAGATCTTTATTGGGCCAGATTACTATTCCAAAACAGTAGGAGAGTGCAGGCATTTCAAGTACATTGACAGATTGCAAATTGGTTCTAAACAACAACAAAAAAAAATACCAGTAAGAATAATTAGTAAAGTTGACTAAAGTAATATTTTTATTTTAGCGAAATAAAGTGAAGTGACAAGACATTTTTCAGCTATGTTGAAAAAAGGAGGAAACATAGGTAGAATAGTAACACTAAAAGATGACAAGAGATAAGGACAAATGATAAATACTAGAGATGTGAATCGTGTGATCGATCGTCTTAACGATCGATTTTGGCTGGGGGGGAGGGAATCGGATCGTCGCGGTTTTGTTTTTTTTAAAATCATGTAAATCGTAAATCGGGGGAGGGCGGGAAAACCGGCACACTAAAACAACCCTAAAACCCACCCCGACCCTTTAAAATAAATCCCCCACCCTCCCGAACCCCCCCAAAATGTCTTAAATTACCTGGGGTCCAGTGGGGGGTCCCGGTGTGATCTTCCACTCTCGGGCCACGGGTGTGTTAATAGAAATGGCGCCGGCGCCATTTTGGTTCCTGTCCCCCGACGTCACAAGCGTAGGAGATCACTCCCAGACCCCCGCTGGACCCCCAGGGACTTTTGGCCAGCTTGGGGGGCCTCCTGACCCCCACAAGACTTGCCAAAAGTCCAGCGGGGGTCCGGGAATGACCTCCTGCACTCGAATCGTGTTGCCATATTGCAAAATGGCCCGGCCATACGGCCATATGGCCGGCGCCATTTTGCAATACGGCAATATGGCCATACGGCCGGCGCCATTTTGCAATACGGCAACAGGCCTAGGCAACAGGCCTAGGCCTGAAGCCTGGACCTTGCCAACGCATTGGTCATGAACCGATGAAAGGGACCACAGCCTACACTTGAGCATGATTCTGGGATCATGGCGTAGGCCCTGGCACAATGCCGGGGCTTAGGCTGAGATCTGAGCAAAGGCCCAGGCCCAGAAAGTTTCCCAACGACCACCTCCCCCACACTTAACTTATCCGATGCTGTGTCGTGACCTGGTCCTGATGCTGGGGCATCAGCCCATACTAAACCTTGATGATACAACCTGGCCCAGAGGCCAGGTCCCAATGCTTGAGCCTTGGCCTAGGCCAGGACCCAAGCTGAAGCCCGATGCTGTGGCCCAGCCAAGAGTCCGGGTCTTAACTTCAGGGCCTCTGCCCAGGTGTCTTCTTTTTTCAGCGTCTTCCTTATTTGGCATTTTTTTGCCTACTGACACTGTCCACTGGAGTCATTGCTCTAGGCCTGGGCCTGACCATGAGTCAAGGCACAGGCATCAGGATTTGGGCTCTGGGTCTGGTCCTGGCATTGGGCCTAGGTTCTGGCTGAGGCCCAGGTATCAGGACCCAATCTTTGTGCCAGGCTGCAGCATTGGACCTGGATCTGGGACCTGGAACTGGGCCCTGTAATTGGACCTGGGTCCTGGCCAAAACCCCAGAGTCAGGACCTGGCCTGAAAATGGGCTATGGCATTGGGCCTGGGCTCTAGCCCTGGCCTAGGCCAAGGCCCTGTTCATTGGGACCTGGCCTCTAGGCTGGGCTGTGAAATTGAGCCTGGATCTGGGTAAAGGCCACAGCATTGGGACCAGGCCTCTGGGCCATGGCATCAGGCCTGAGTCTAGGCCCTGGCCTAAGGCGAGGTCCATTCATAGGGATTTGGCCTCTTGGCCGGGTTCCAGTGTCAGACCTGGGTCTGAGTCAAGGACCAGGTGTCAGGACCCAGCCTCCAAACCAGATCTGTAAGGTCTGGGCAGAGCTCACCATACTCTAGGTACATTCAAGGCCAAGACTACAGCCTGGGCCTAGACATTTGGTCTCCTCTGCAGATCCTCCAAGACTGGGTAAGTGGGGGCTGAGGAGGATCCTGGCCCTGGCATTTTTCCAGGTGAGAGGGATGGGTGGGGGGCACTGGATACCCTAGGAGGCTCCAATTCTTTTTTGTTTATTTGTTTTATTGGGGGGCTCTATGTTTATTTTATTTTTTTTTAATTGAAAAAATTAATGAAACATTACATGAAATGAAATTCATAGGGGAAAATCCCCCAAAACATGAAATGAAAATGAAACAAAATCCCCCTCCCCTTTGCTGACCTTTAGTAGACATATCTGAGAGAATAAGCAAAATGATAAGTAATCTAAGGAAGCTTGAGGAATTGCAAATCCTTGGTAATTCAGATTCAATGTAAACAAGTGCATAGTCAAGCATTTGGAGTGTAGAAATATGAAGGAGCTATATGAGTTGGTGGTAGAGAAACTGCTATGTACCAATTCTTTGAGAAACTCAGGATGATAGTGACTGATGATCTCAAGGTAACAAAAGAGTGTGACAAAGTGGTGGCTAGTACCAGAAGGATGCTGGGATGCATGGAAAGATGCATAACCACCAGAACAATGGTGGAAATAATGCCCCTGTACAGGTCATTGGTGAGGCCTCACCTGGAATACTGTTTTCAGTTCTGGATACCATATCTCAGAAAGGATAGAGAAGAGCTAGAGGTGATCCAAAGAAAGGCAACTAAAATACTGTTGTGTGCGCATTAGAAGCCATATGGCATTGAGACTTACATATAGAAACGTAGAAATGATGGCAGAAAAGGACCAAATGGGCCATCTAGTCTGCCCAGCAAGCTTATGGTAGCATCAGCTGTGACATACAGGTCTCCCCCATAAAGGTATCATCAGGGTGGCAACTGGCTTGAGGATCCAAAACTATATACCTAGAAGAGAGGCGTGATAGACTTTTAAATAACTAAAATGTATTACTAATGCACAAAATGTTGCGGAGGCTGGCCGCGAAACCCGTGGCCAGCTCTCCTTACCCCTCTGCCGCGGTCCAGGCGATCCTTTTCCGCTGCATGACATGATGGGAGCATTGCCACCGCCATTCTCAAGGCCTCACCACGCGGCCCTTCCGCTGCCGAACTCAGTTCCTGACGGGGAGTTCCCTAGCATGCATGTGCACCTCTCCCTGAGATTGAAAGGGGCTGTGACGCGCTAGGGCTGCCGGGTCCCCTCTGCTGATGTCATTTCCACCGGGCTATTTAAGGCAAGCTCTGACAATCAGAGTTTGCCTTTGCAACTGGTTCCCTCCCTAGTTGTCTTGGCTCCATGGTTATTGTGTTCTATTTCCAGTTTTTTGACTGCTGCCGGAACCTGACCACTGCCTGTCTACGACTTTGCTTGACCGCTGCCAGAACCTGACCATTGCCTGTTCCTGACCTGCCTGCCTGCCGCCTGCCAAAGACCTCAGCTTATTCCTGATCTGCCTGCCTGCCTGCCATCCATTGTTCCTACCATGTGATAGGGGCTGGCCAATGGCACCGATAGCCTCTGTCACATGGTAAGGGTAAAGGGCCATCAGCACCATTTTGATTAGTCACAGCTGACGGCCCAAGAGTGGGAGATCACTCCTGGGACCCCCGCTGGACCACCAGGTATTTTAGAAAAGTTTTGGGGGGGTCGGGAGGGTGGGGGATTCTAAATAATTCAATTTAAAGGGTCGGGGTGGGTTTGAGGGTTGTTTTTCTGTGTGCCCTTTCTTCCCGCTTCCCCCCGAAATGTTAAGAAAACATCACAAAAATTGTGTGGGGTTTTCATATCGCTTTCGGGGACCCCCCCCCCCCCCCCCCCCGATACCTGACGGATGAGAAAATATCGTACGATATTTTCATCCGTCAGAAAAATGATTCACATTCCTATAGAAGACTATGTTTTTGAGAAGTTAATTAAAAATAGATAAAGCAATAGTGTCAGACAGAATATTAAATTAGGGTTTTAAGGAAACAGAGAAGTTCTGTCAGGTTTGCTGTCTGACTTTTTCAATTTTCTTTAATGTCAGGTTTAATTCTGGAGGACTGGAGACAGACAGATGTGGTTCCTCTTCACAAAAGTAGAAGTAAGGAGGATGCTGGGAACGACAGGCCAGTTAGTCTGACTTCTGTGGTTAGTAAATTAGTGGAATCACTGATAAAACAGAGGATAGTACAGTTTCTGGAATCCAATGGATTACAAAATCCGATGCAGCATGATATTTACTAGAGGTGGGTCTTATCTGTCGAATCTGATCAATTTCTATGATTGGGTGATTGGAGAGTTTGAGGGGGAAGAGAATTAGATGTGTACTTGGATTTCAGTAAGTCCTTTGACAGTGTTTTATCAGCATAGGTGGCATAAACAGTCAAAATTGACAATAGGTAGTGGAAATGAAATTCAGTCTGAGGATAGAGTTGTTACTAATGGTATGCCTCAGGGACCTGACCTGTCCACTTTCAGTTTTCCAAGCTCTTCCCATACATTGTCATCTGTAAATGGAATTTCATTTACCCCATCTCCATCTACGGTCTTGTCAACCAGCAACGATCCTTCTCCAGGGTCTTCTTTAATGAACACCGAACTGAAGTATTTGTTTAATATTTCCGCCATTTCTTCATCTCTGTCCACAAAGTGCTCTTTGTCACCTTTCAATTTTACTATACCCCTTTGGGCCTCCCTTCTTTCTCTGATATATATAAAAAATGTTTTGTCTTCTCTCTTTATCTATTTGGCAATTCTTTCTTCCGCCTGACTTTTTGCTTTCCTGATTTCTTTCTTCGTCTCCCTCATTTTTAACAGATATTCTTCCTTGTATTCCTTTTTTTGAGATACTTTGTACTTCTCTAATGCTGTTCTTTTTGCCTTAAATTTTTTCAACCACATCCTTAGAGAACCGGATTGATTTCTTTTTCTTCTTACTCTTCTTAACTTTCCTAACATATAGATGTGTTGCCTGTGTAATAGCTCCTTTTAATTTGGCCCACTGTTGTTCCACTTCACCCATGTTCTCCCAGTCTTCCAGCTTTTCCTCCAGATACATCCCCATTTTGTTAAAGTCCATATTTGTGAAATTCAAAAATCGGGTCCTGTGTGACTTCTCTGTATCCAATTTGTGATATCGAACCATACCATCTGGTAATCACTACTGCTCAGGTGAACCCCTACCCGAACAACAGAGAAATTATCCCCATTTGTGAGCACCAGATCAAGGATCACACCCTCCCTCTTTGGTTCCATTACCATTTGTTTGAGCAGAGCACCTTGAAAGGCATCCACTATCTCTCTATTTTTGTACATTCTGCAGAAGGAATGCTCCAATCCACATCTGGCAGATTAAAATCTCCAATGAGCAACAATTCTCCCTTCTTTCCCAACTTTTGGATGTCCTCGATGAGGTCTCTGTCCAGTTCATACATTTGGATGTAGATCACACCAGTAAAAATGGAAACACCATCTTCTCTTTTTAGGAAGGTCCACAATGCTTCTTTATCTCAAGACCCTTGCAATTCAGTTGCTTGGATAATGATTTTGACATATAGAGCTATTACTCAGTGAACTATGTCTCCGTAACAGCAACAATGTCCAATTCTGCCTCTACCATTAAGGCCTGCAGGTCTGGGATTTTCTTACTCAAACTACAAGCATTTGTGGTTATAGCTTTTCAGCTGCTTTTCCTAGTTGCCTTTTCTGTTTTTCTGAACTGATTGATTTTGTTGCTTTGTCGTTCCACTTCCTGTATTGCTTGGGGATCACATTCCAATTTCATTGGCCACCTTCTGCCACTGCCACTTCCTAGTTTAAATGCCTCATAATGTATAATCTGAGTTTTTCAATTAGCATCCTCTTTCCTGCCACAGACAAATGTAGGCCACCCTTACCATATAATCTTTTATTGCTCCATACATGGCCTCAGCCTCCAATGTATCCAAAATCATTTTCCTTATACCAGGTTTTGAGCCAGACATTGAAATTATCTATATGGTATAACCTTTACTTTCCCTTTCCATGAACTGGTAGAACTTCTGAAAAGGTAATAGTCATAGGCATGTTTCTAGTCTTCTCCCCTAGATTTTGGAAATCTTTCTGTACCTTGTGGACACCATTTATAGTAAGGTCATTGGTTCCCAGATGGATTATAACATTGGTATCAGCATTATTTCTTTCTTCTATAATTATACTGACCACCCGATTTGCATTTCTATTAGTTGAGCATCCTCAAATGCATTTAACCATTGTGTCTCTGTCAATTTGAGTTCCCAAATTGCTTCCTCTAAATGACCGAGTCTTTTATGACATTTGACCATGTTGGAGAGTTTCTGGATGCATTGGATGACTACTTCCCTTTCAGATATCACTTCATGTTCTGTTGCTGGGGCTTCTTCATTTTTCAAGGCAAAAAAAGCATTATGTAAGGGTAACAGTTGAGAGAGTGGGTGTCTCTTCATCACAGGCCTTATTCTGCCAGAGATGACTTAGTCAAATCCTTGCTGACTTATGCTGCCAAGAAACTGCTAAGCCATTGGCAGCCAAGTCATCCTCAGGTCCCAGGATCCAATCTTCTGAACCAGGCCAGGCAAGAGAGTCAAAGAGAAACCAATGCAGCAGCCACTCATAAGATGAGTGGTCCAGTAGCTCCAAATCATCGGGAAAGTCGGGACAAGTTGTGTATTATCGAGGCCCTGACAGGAGAGAACTTTGCATGGCAGTAACCCTAGGCAGGCTCTGTAACAGTTCTCAGTAGTATCCTTGAGATTAAATCTGCTCATAAGGGCCTGAAGACATACCATGAGTTGTGCCAAATGACCATGGAGACCTCCAGTTCAAAAGTCTCCTTGGGTAAGAGGTCAATACCCCAAAGTATTCACCAGCACCAACCACAAGAAAGAGAGCCTCCTCAGCAGCCAGTGATGTCTCTGGTTTCCCAGAATCCTTAGTAGAAAATGAGTTATTTCACCAACCAGCTCCTGTGTCAGTGGCTGACCAGTCTTGGATGGTCCTAACCACATGGAAGATGAGAAAATCCTCTACAAAGTTTCTCAGGCTGAGCATATAGTCTGGAGGAAAGTAAAGCTATGTTTGGGCTCCAATAACCATATGTCCTAGTTTATGTAATGAACTTTGTGGAAGAGAGCAGGGGCATATGGCTAGCAGAGCATGCAGGCAAGTGCGTGATCAAAGATTCAACTATTAGTGGGCTTTGTATAGAAAGGTGGAAGACCTCAAACTCAGCTGCAGTATCTACAAGCATGCAGCCGTATACTTAATAGGGATGTGAATCGTTTTTTAACGATTAAAATTATCGTCCGATAATTTTAATATCGTCTTAAATCGTTATAGAACACGATACAATAGAAATTCTAACGATTTATCGTTAAAAATCGTTAAATCGTGTTAGTGCGCACTAACGGGAGTTAGTGCGCACTAACTCCGAGTTAGTGCGCACTAACTCGAGTTAGTGCGCACTAACTGAAAATGATACAAATTGACACTTTCCAGGTCAGTAAAGGTCAGTTAGGAATGAATATGTGTTCCTATTGGCTGGCTGCGCTCTTATCTATTGATGTTAACCAGGTTCCCACTGAGGTGATGGTTGGGGGGATGGGAAATAGAAATGGAAACTCAGGAACACTAACAGAAAATGATACAAATTATTGACACTATCCAGATCAGTAAAGGTCAGTTAGGAATGAATATGTATTACTATTGGCTGGCTGCCCTCTTATCTATTGATGTTACCAAGGTTCCAACTGAAGTGATGGTTGGGGGGATGGGAAATGAAAACTGTTGGTAGTTGACAAAAAAAGTAATGTGATCAGTCAATATGACTAGAACCTGTGCCCTATTCCTGATACCAGGGGTGTTGTGATCTTCCTGCACTCAGTGCCCTATCCCTGATACCAGTCTGAGACAGCTCCCTCCCTGCATTACTAGTGAGAGGCTGGCTTCACAGACAGGGGGGAGCTGCCTGACCCTCACTCCTGACTTCCCCCATGTCCCAGCTAGTGAATGGTGTGTGGGTGAGGGGGGGGGGGGGGAGGATGGTGAAGTCTGAGACAGCTCCCTCCCTGCATTACTAGTGAGAGGCTGGCTTCACAGACAGGGGGGAGCTGCCTGACCCTCACTCCTGACTTCCCCCATGTCCCAGCTAGTGAATGGCGTGTGGGTGAGGGGGGGGGGGGAGGATGGTGAAGTCTGAGACAGCTCCCTCCCTGCATTACTAGTGAGAGGCTGGCTTCACAGACAGGGGGGAGCTGCCTGACCCTCACTCCTGACTTCCCCCATGTCCCAGCTAGGGAATGGTGTGTGGGTGAGGGGGGGGGGGGGGGAGGATGGTGAAGTCTGAGACAGCTCCCTCCCTGCATTACTAGTGAGAGGCTGGCTTCACAGACAGGGGGGAGCTGCCTGACCCTCACTCCTGACTTCCCCCATGTCCCAGCTAGTGAATGGTGTGTGGGTGGGGGGGGGGGGGGGGGAGGATGGTGAAGTCTGAGACAGCTCCCTCCCTGCATTACTAGTGAGAGGCTGGCTTCACAGACAGGGGGGAGCTGCCTGACCCTCACTCCTCCGGGGTATTGTGATCTTCCTGCACACAGTGCCCTATCCCTGATACCAGGGGTGTTGTGATCTTCCTGCATGCAGTGCCCTATCCCTATTAATACCAGGAGTGTTGTGATCTTCCTGCACGCAGTGCCCTATCCCTAATACCAGGGGTGTTGTGATCTTCGTGCACACAGTGCCCTATTCCTGATACCAGGAGTGTTGTGATCTTCCTGCATGCAGTGCCCTATCCCTGATACCGGGATGTGTGCAAGAAGATCCCAACACCCCCGGTATCAGGAATAGGGCACTGTGTGCAGGAAGATCACAACACCCCTGGTATTAGGGATAGGGCACTGTGTGCAGGAAGATCACAACACTCCTGGTATTAATAGGGATAGGGCACTGTGTACATGAAGATCACAACACCCCTGGTGCCAGGGATAGGGCACTGTGTGCAGGAAGATCACAACACCCCTGGTGTCAGGGTTAGGGCACTGTGTGCAGGAGGATCACAACACTCCTGGTATTAATAGGGATAGGGCACTGTGTGCAGGAAGATCACAACACCCCTGGTGCCAGGGTTAGGGCACTGTGTGCAGAAAGATCACAACACTCCTGGTATTAATAGGGATAGGGCACTGTGTACATGAAGATCACAACACCCCTGGTGCCAGGGATAGGGCACTGTGTGCAGGAAGATCACAACACCCCTGTTGTCAGGGTTAGGGCACTGTGTGCAGGAGGATCACAACACTCCTGGTATTAATAGGGATAGGGCACTGTGTGCAGGAAGATCACAACACCCCTGGTGCCAGGGTTAGGGCACTGTGTGCAGAAAGATCACAACACTCCTGGTATTAATAGGGATAGGGCACTGTGTACATGAAGATCACAACACCCCTGGTGCCAGGGATAGGGCACTGTGTGCAGGAAGATCACAACACCCCTGGTGTCAGGGTTAGGGCACTGTGTGCAGGAAGATCACAACACCCCTGGTGCCAGGGTTAGGGCACTGTGTGCAGGAAGATCACAACACTCCTGGTATTAATAGGGATAGGGCACTGTGTGCAGGAAGATCACAACACTCCTGGTATTAATAGGGATAGGGCACTGTGTGCAGGAAGATCACAACACCCCTGGTGCCAGGGTTAGGGCACTGTGTGCAGGAAGATCACAACACTCCTGGTATTAATAGGGATAGGGCACTGTGTGCAGGAATCATCACAACACCCCTGGTGCCAGGGTTAGGGCACTGTGTGCAGGAAGATCACAACACTCCTGGTATTAATAGGGATAGGGCACTGTGTGCAGGAAGATCACAACACTCCTGGTATTAATAGGGATAGGGCACTGTGTGCAGGAAGATCACAACACCCCTGGTGCCAGGGATAGGGCACTGTGTGCAGGAAGATCACAACACCCCTGGTGCCAGGGTTAGGGCACTGTGTGCAGGAAGATCACAACACCCCTGGTGCCAGGGTTAGGGCACTGTGTGCAGGAAGATCACAACACTCCTGGTATTAATAGGGATAGGGCACTGTGTGCAGGAAGATCACAATACCCCTGGTATCAGGGTTAGGGCACAAGTTCTAGTCACATTAACTGATCACATTACTTGTTTTGTCAAGCTACCAACTGTTTCCATTTCCCATCCCCCATATACTGTCAGTGGGAAGCTTGGTAACATGAATAAATAAGAGGGCAGCCAATAGGAATACATATTCATTCCTAAACTGACCTTAACTGACCTGAAAAGTGTCAAATTGTATCATTTTCAGTTAGTGCGCACTAACTCCCGTTAGTGCGCACTAATCGGAAAAAAACGATTTTTAACGATTTTTTAACTAAAAAATCGTGCCTAATATGATTTTCTTGCCCTGCCACATGATTTCTATCGTTAAGACGATATGGAAAACGATTCACATCTCTAATACTTAATGAGGAATGGAGTGCAATAAGAATACTACATCAACTGCCTCCTACCTAATGGAGTGGTGGTCACCAAGCCAAGCCCAGACCATTATGAGGAGGCTCATCCATGTGAAGAAAACAAGAGGAAGAGCCTGAGAAGCAGTAACTACAATCTATGTTCCAGAATCCAGTGGTTCCAGAGGACTTAATTGGTTTTGTGTTGTTTTGTTTGTGTTCTTCTGTTTCAGACAAGTTTCAGTTAGTCTTGTGAGGCTGAAGAGTTCATAGTTAAGATGAATTATTAGTTGTCCTTCCAAGGGAGGGTAGACTGAGTCAAAGATGATTACGTCTTGCAACAGATGACCTGGCCATGTCAAGCAGCTGGAAGACCAGAAAACCAACAGTCTAGTTAAAAGATATCTAGTTTTTTTAATTCTTATAAATTATGTTGCATTCCCTTATGTGGCAGGTGTTTGGTTTCTATTGTTTTGAAGAAAAATACAAATAGCTGCTAGAAAAAATTGAAAAAAGTGGTGTTCTTTGATTTATTTATGTATATTAATTGCCTAATTAACTAATTTTCCTTTCTGGTTGGATGCCTTCTCAATTAGAATCCAGCAATTGCATTACTTTAGCAAGAGTTTTTAAGGCTAAATTTAATAGCTAAATAGGCCTATACGAACAGCAATCACGTGCATCCTTCCCAGCCTTAAGTATAACAGAAATAACTGCTTCCATGAGACTCCTCACAAACAGGCTTCCTCTACCCCAGCAATATTGTAGTATAGTACAAGAAAAGCAGTTGTGTCAGCTAGAAATTAAATTGTTTTAAATGTCAATATAATATCCATCAGGGCTGGGGTACTTACCTTCTGGGAGTGCTTTAACTGCCAGAGGGAGGCAGGGGTAGGTTTTTGGGGGTTGCACGTGTATTTTACTCACATATCTTACGCGCGCAACCCTTTGAAAATCTACCCCATAGTGAATGTACCCTAAGGGGGTCATTTTCAAAGGAGTTACGCATGTAAATGTGACATACTATCGTAGCAATTTTCAAAAGCTATTTACTTGAGTAAAGTGCACTTACTTGAGTAAATCCTATGGACAATTCAATGGCATATATTGTAGCAATTTTGAAAAGCCCACTTACTTGAGTAAAGTGTATTTACTCGAGCAAAAACCAGTTTTGCTCGAGTAAATGCTTTTTAAAATCTACCCCTAATTGTATGTAGTCCTACTCCCATAGCAGTCTAAAACTTAACTAGGATCTGAACAAATTTAAGATGAAGGCAGCAGTCCAGCAGCAAAAGGGGGGCCTCCCAGTCTTCGGTATCGATTGTTACATATATGATTTTTTACCCACCAATGAGAATTTGTACGTGCTCATCTGATGCAAAGAGCTCCTGTGTCTCAGAGAATGAGTCCGATCTCTGGAGGCTAAAGTAGCAGACCTGGAGGAGATGAGGCAGATAGAATGGTATATAGATGAGACCTTCAAGGACATCGTAGCCAAGTCCCAACTCCAGTCTGGCAGCCCTGGTGCTGCCTTGGAGGAAAAAGGTCTCGATCGGAGAGCATCAACCCAGTGCAGCAGGAAATGCTCCTGTAGCAAAGACCTGATCTCCAGGTGGTGCATTGTCTTCTCACACTGAGGATGTGTCTCCCAGGAAGGGAAGGGTTAGGTCGACCATTGTAGTTGGTGATTCGATTATTAGAAATGTAGACAGCTGGGTGGCTGGTGGGCACGGGGATCACCTGGTAATATGCCTATCTGGTGCGAAGGTGGCGGACCTCTCACGTCACTTAGATAGAATTTTAGACAATGCTGGGAAGAGCCAGCTGTCATGGTACATGTGGGCACAAATGACATAAGAAAGTGTGGGAGGGAGGCTCTGATAGCCAATTTAGGTTCTAAGGTAGAAAACTGAAATCCAGAACCTCCAGGATAGCATTCTCTGATAGGGATGTGAATCGTTTTAGGACGATTAAAATTATCGTCCGATAATTTTAATATCGTCTTAAACCGTTATGGAACACAATACAATACAGATTCTAACGATTTATCATTATAAATCGTTAGAATCGTGAGCCGGCACACTAAAACCCCCTAAAACCCACCCCCGACCCTTTAAATTAAATCCCCCACCCTCCCGAACCCCCCCCCCAATAACTTAAATAACCTGCGGGTCCAGCGGCGGTCCGGAACGGCAGCGGTCCGGAACGGGCTCCTGCTCCTGAATCTTGTCGTCTTCAGCCGGCGCCATTTTCCAAAATGGCGCCGAAAAATGGCGGCGGCCATAGACGAAAAAGATTGGACGGCAGGAGGTCCTTCCGGACCCCCGCTGGACTTTTGGCAAGTCTCGTGGGGGTCAGGAGGCCCCCCACAAGCTGGCCAAAAGTTCCTGGAGGTCCAGCGGGGGTCAGGGAGCGATTTCCCGCCGCGAATCGTTTTCGTACGGAAAATGGCGCCGGCAGGAGATCGACTGCAGGAGGTCGTTCGCTCCATGGTGAGATCACATCTTGAATAATGAGTTCAATTCTGGTCGCCGCATCTCAAAAAAGATATAGTTGCACTGGAGAAAGTGCAGACAAGGGCGACTAAAATGATAAGTGGCAAGGATTGGCTGCCCTATGAGGTAAGGCTAAGGAAGTTAGGGCTGATCAGTTTGGAGAAGAGTCTACTGAAGGGGCGTATGATAGCGGTCTACAAAATCATGAAAGGAGTTGAATATGTTAATGTAAATCAGTTATTTACTCTCTCAGATAATAGAAGGACTAGGGGGCTCGCCATGAAGTTAGCAAGTAGCTCTTTTAAAACAAATCAAAGACAATTCTTTTTCAGTCAGCATAGAGTTAAGCTCTGGAATTAATTGCCAGAGGATGTGGTTACAGTAGTTAGTGTAGCTGGGTTTAAAAAAGATTTAGATAAGTTCTTAGAAGAAAAATCTATAAATTGCTATTACTTATTAAGCAATAGTAGCTTGAGATTTCTTGAATGTTTGGGTATTTGCCAGGTACTTGTGACTTGGATTGGCCACTGTTGGAAACAGGATACTGGGCTTGATGGACCCTTGGTCTAATCAAGTATGGCAATTCTTCTGTTCTTCTATTCTTATGACCATGACACGTGATCCGTTGTTAACCCCTACTATAGTGGATCTGCAAGCTTTTTTCTTTAATGTTTGGGCCAACTGTGTCCCAGGCCTATCTTCATGCTCGTAAAATTTAAGTTTAGTATATTTGAGAGCCTTCCCAACTGCACTAGTCTCTAATGACTGCAGCTCCCTACGTTTCCCTTTCAACAGCTTCAATGTTTTGATAGAGTAATGTCTCTTATGCCAGGCCTGTAGTTATCCAATCTTAAGAAGAAGCACATCCTGATCCTCCTGTGCCATATGCTGTTTCTGAAAACAACTAGCGTATACAATTATTTTCCCTATGAAGAAAAGCTTTGAAAGCTTCCCAACATAAAGTTGGGGCGTAGTCTTCCATCAGATTATGAAAATCAAATTTGGCTTCTGCATCTTTTAGCAAGATTGGAAAATACTTATCCCCAAGAAGGAAGGTATTGAGTCTCCAAGACCTTTTGCCTGGATGGATCTGCAATTAGAAGCAAGCCCACAGGATGATGATCTGATAAAGCTCAAAATATAATAACACTATCATGCACAGAAGCAATCATATTGGAGAAATGTGAAAAAAAAAGGATTTGCTTCCACAAAAAAGCAGGGGAGTAGCTTGCTTGATATGGTGGTTACTACCCCAAACCAAATTAACCTGATATTTCACTTTCAATGATATCCGGCATAGTTCTCTGCTTCAAGAGCAGGGGGAATGATGAAAAGATCTCTGCTTCAACGGCAGGGGGAATGATGAAAAGATGATTTATATTCAGACAATAACCAACAAGGACTGAGTTGCACAGGCTGGATAAAAAATGCGTGGAAGTAGCTTGCTATGATGGTGGTTACTATCCCTAAACAATTAGTAGGGGTGTGCATTCGTTTTGAACTTAAATGTAAAACGCAACTTTTTTTTTTTTAACTTAAAAAAGTGATGAGGCGTAAACGATCGGATTTCCAACTTATTCAACATAGCTATGTTGAATACGTTGGAAATCGCGATTGTTGATCTAAATAAAAATTTAAACCCCTCACCCTCCTTAATCCCCCCCCCCAAGACTTACCAAAACTCCCCAAGCTGGCCAAAAGTTCCGTGAGGGTCCGGGAGCGGACGCGCGGGGAATCACGTGACGCCGCGTCACTCCGACGTGGCGCCAACGTCACGTGATTCCCCTCGGGTTCACTCCCGGACCCCTCGTTGGGCCCAAAAGGAACTTTTGGCCAGCTTGGGGGGGCCTCCTGACCCCCCCAAGCTGGATTAAGGCGGGTGAGGGGTTTAAATGTTTATTTGCACATATGGACATAGACTCAACTTATGGAATTCTCCATATGTCCATATTGACCGCAAATGACCCCCCCTTTCGACTTATGGACTTATGAACTTAAACTTTTGGTCTGCACATCCCTAACAATTAGCAAGATACTTCACATAGATGCAACTCCAGCACTGATACTTCACGTAGATGCAGCTCCAGCATTGCTAACTACATCGATGGCGGGGGTGGAAGGGATGGTGGGGTGGAAAGGAAATAGAACAAAAAAGTCACTTACAAGGGACAAGAGAAACAGATAAGTATGGGAAAAAAAGTGAAAGCTTGCTGGGCAGACTGGATGGACCGTTTGGTCTTCTTCTGCCATCATTTCTATGTTTCTATGTAAGTGCACAGGAAATAATCGATTCTACTGTTCATATTATGACTTGGAGAGTAACAAGTGAAATCTTTTTCCTTTGGATGCTTAACTCTCCATATATCTACTAACTGAAAATTATCAATCAAGGCATGGCTAGGAATCCAACTAGTGCATGCCAACTTAGTCTGAGATGTTTTATCCATAAGAGGATCAGGACAAATGTTCCAGTCCCCTCCATACACAAGTTTTTGAATCCAAACTGAGCTATTTTATCAGTAAGCTTCTGATAAAAATCGGACTGGACAAAATGAAGCCATAGAGAATAATCAGGGTAAAATCTAACGAGGACACAGAAGAATCAAGAATTACATATCTACAGTCTGGGTCAACAAATGAACGAATGATGCACTGTAAGGGGCAAATTCTTATCTATCATTATACAAACTCCTTTACTCCTCGAGTTATAAGAGGAGTAATACAGTGGATCCGACCAGTACATTTTCAATTTTTTATGCTCATTATTAGTCAGGTAGGTCTCTTGTAGTAATAGAATGTGAATTTTATTTCTCTGGGCAAATTGAATAAGATGGTTAGGAGAATAAAATTTGAGAGTATACCCATAGGATGACTCCCACCATCCTGTATGAGGTATAGTTCTTCCCCATGGAGAACTAGTAGGGAATTAAGCTATGAATGTATTATAAATGTTGTAATTTTAATAATGGTTAATTACCTTAAGTGAACACCCTATAATTATAGTCCACAGAGGTCATAGGCTCCACTTGAGATGCCTTCCCCTTGTGGTTGTACCAGGTGGTTGTATCAACTTCACTAATGTAATGTTTATGTCTTATACTTGGAAAAAAATGTTATCTGTGTACACGTTCCATCCACATCAACATTTTTTTGTGGTTTGGGGGGGGGGGGGGGGTGAGTGTAGAGACCCATATGTCTCCACTTGATGGCCCTAGATCCCTGTCCAAGAATTTAGTCAGCTAGAAGGGATATACCATTCCCTACAGCACTTTCCCCTGTGGCTGGCAGGGTGGTATAATTCTATTTCTGAAAGGGGGATGAGACTAGGGTATTGTTGAGGCAGTGGAGATTTGATTTTGGAGAAGGCAGAAGTGTTTGATGTACTCTCCAAGTTTAGGCCCTCTACCTAGAAAAGGAAGAGAGACATACTACTCTGCCAGGTCTTTCTAATAAAGACTGGAGAGAAGAAAAGTACAGAATGTTTTCCCTTTGGAATGTGTTATAACATTTTTGTGTTCCAGATCTGTACCTTCTTGCAGGAAGAAGCCCCTCTCCAGGGAGTGCAGGAGGAATCTGTACAACTTTTCGCCCCATCAAAAGGAGGTTGCAGAGACTACAGTAAGAGTCCAGTATTTTTTAGATAATATTGAGATTTTACTAGATATTGGAAAGGAAATATTTTTCTGTCCCCTTCCTTGCCCAGACCTGGAAGTTAAGATCTGCTTCCAGAACAGACCTTTTCTACAGAGAGGTCCCTGATATCAGAGTTGAAGACAAGAGGAGGAAGTCACCTGGAGAACCCCCAACTGGAGTTTCCACCCTGGGATGCAGGAGCACAGCCAGACTGGAGATTAGGACTTGCAACATGGACCTCAGGTTCCGTGGGAAGCAGGGACCCTACTAATTGCTAGTACACTCTGACCACATTGGGATAGCTATTCTTCCCTTGTGGAGGATACACAAATCTCAATGCCCCACAATGAGGGACACATATACAGGAAGAGAAGCCTGAAATCATGCACTTTCTTGCCATCATTAAACTTGGATATATTTGGACCTTATTTTATTTACTCATCCTGAGTTCCTTACTACCAATCACAATAAAATATTTGCACACCCATACAGTGAGTCTCGCCTGGTTTGTATCAGTACCTCCCCCAAAGAGCCAAGACAATGCCCACATGAAGAAAGATACATGTGCCCCAATGTTTGAAAAGCCAAACAATACATGAAAACACTCATTAATATAGTAACCTTTAAATGACGGCCGATAAAGACCCAAATAGTCCATCAAGTCTGCCCAGCAAGTTGCTCGGGTGGTAACCGCCGCTCCATTCAGGTTACCCTGTGCCTTCTGTTAAGGGTAGTAACTGCCTATCCATGCAAGTTACCCCTTGGGCCCTTAATAGAAGGTACGAGAGTTAACCTGCATGGAGCAGCATTTACTATCCTTAACGTAAGAGTAATAACTGCCGTTCCATGCAGGGGACATGATAGAAATGTTTAAAAAACTATGAGTTGGGTGGAAGAGGTAAATAAAGAATGGTTACCCTTTAAAATAATACTAAAACAAGGGGACACTCCATGAAACCAACAACCAACAGATTCAAAACAAATAGTAGAAAATGCTTTTTCACTCAGCACACTTTAAAGCTATGAAATCCGTTGTCCTTAACTTAAAGGTAATAATAATTGCCATTCTGTGCAGGTTACCCTCCCGTGCCTTCTGTTAAGGGTAGTAATGGGGAAGACAGAGATACATTTATAGAAGAAGGAAATTAGTTTTGACAATCTATTCTGAATGGATTTCAAAGAGGCAAAGTGGATAATGAGGAAATCAAAGCAGCTGAGATTACAGTATACAAAATGGGAGGTAATTGGAGAATAGATTAGGGTTTGTCACTGCAAGAAGCAATGCTGTTATTTTTTTGTAGAAAAAAGTGATTAATGAGCTAAAGAGCTTTAGGGTTAATGCCCACATTTAATGTGGATTAATGGCTATTAACGTGCGGTAATGAGGATATTGGCTAACACCCACATCCAACCACATTTTTTTGCTGTGCATGTTAAAATGCTTAAAAATGGGTCAATTAGCAGAAAATCATATCCTAACTGTCTCATTAGGTATTAATGCCAGATAGTACATTCACTATACTATCTAAACATGTTAAAGTGCTCCCTGTCATGCAGGAAAATTAACTACACCTCGGAAAGTTATCTGCATTAAACATTTGGAACTGGACCTCCCTCTTACCCATTTTCACAAGAACAGTAACCTATCATTTAAAACAGCCATAAATCCTGAAGAATGGAATGTGGCCAATGCGACACCCATTTTTAGAAAGGACTCCAGAGCCTCACATCAGTGCCGAGCAAAATGGTAGAAGCCATTCTTAATAACAAAATAATTTGCCATATAGATAGACAAGCTATGGCTTAATGGGAAAGAGTCAAACGGTTTTAGCAAGGGGAAGTCTTGTCTTACCAGTCTTTTAGAATATTTTGAAGATGTAAATAAACTGTAGATAAAGGTGAGCTGATTGACATAGTGCATTTGGATTTTCAGAAGGCATTTGAAAAAGTCCCCCATGAAAGACTCCAAAGTCATGGGATAGGAGGCAGCATTCTATTGTGGATTGAAAACTGTAAAGCCAGAAGCAGAGGGTAGGACTAAAGGGCCAGTTTTCCAAACGGAAAAGGGGTTGCAACTTGGTCCTTTTTTGTTTAGTATATTCATAAATGATCTGGAAAAGGCAATGTCGAGTGAGGTTATTAAAGTTACAGAAGACGCAAATGTATTCAAAGTTGTTAAAGTAGTAGCAGATTGCAAGGAACTGCAGAAGGACCCTGTGAGACTAGAAGACTGGACAACTGAATGGTCGATGTAATTTAATACATAAAAGTGTAGTGATGCACATAGGGAAAAATAATCCCAATTACCGGTGCACTGGGGTAGATTTTCAAAGGGGTATGCGCGAAAGATAAATGCGTACCCCCCGAAAACCTACCCCAAACCCCCCCTGCACACGCCGAGCCTATTTTGCATAGGTTCGGCGGCGCGCGCAAGCCCCGGGATGTGCGTAAGTCCCGGGGCTTCATAAAAGAGGCGGGGAGGGGGCGTGTCTGGGGTCAGGGGGCGGTTCGGGGCGAGGCCGGGGGCTTGGTGCCAGCCCTGGGGTGTGGTCGAGGCCTCCGGACCAGCCCCCGGGTCGGGTGATGGCGCACCAGCAGCCCGCTGACGCGCGCAGATTTACGCCTGCTTTGAGCAGGCGTAAATCTGCCAACAAAGGTAGGGGGGTTTAGATAGGGCCGGGGGGGTGGGTTAGGTAGGGGAAGGGAGGTGAAGGTGCAGGGGGGTGGAAAGAAAGTTCCCTCTGAGGCCGCTCCGATTTTGGAGCAGCCTTGGAGGGAACAGGCAGCACGCGTCGGGCTCGGCGCGCGCAAGTTGCACAAATGTGCACCCCCTTGCGCGCACCGACCCCGGATTTTATAAGATACGCACGGCTACACGTGTATCTTATAAAATCCAGCGTACTTTTGTTCGCGCCTGGTGCGCGAACAAAAGTGCGCGCTCACGCAACTTTATAAAATCCGGCCCACTATGGTCATGCTGGGTTCTGTATTGGGAGTAGGGATGTGCATTCGTTTGTGACGAAATAGGAAATAGAGATGATATTTCCTATTTCGTCACGTTTCAGGGGGGCAACAAAATGATAAGAACACCCACGAAATTTCGTGTGATTTTCTTATCATTTTTTTGGGGGGAGGGGAGAAAGGGCACATTAAAAAAAATCCTAAACCCACCCCAATCCTTCAAATTTAATTAATTGCAACCCCACACCATCCTGACCCCACCAAAACTTGCCAAAATTCCCAGGTGGTCCTGCAGGGGTCCCAGAAGCGATCTCCCCCTCTCGGGCTGTTGGCTACCACTAATCAAAATGGCGCCAATGGCTCTTTGCCTTACCATGTGACAGGGGATATCGGTGCTATTGGTTGACCCCTGTCACATGGTAGGAGCAATGGATGGCCCGCGCCATTTTTTAAGATGGCCCGGCCGTCCATTGCTCCTACCATATGACAGGGGCCAACCAATGGCACCGATAGCCCCTGTCACATGGTAAGGGCCAGCAGTGCCATTTTGATTAGTGGTAGCTGACAGCCCAAGAGGGGGAGATTGCTCCCGAACCCCCGCTGGACCACCAGGGAATTTTGGCAAGTTTTGGGGGTGTTGGGAGGGTGGAGCATTGCAATTAATTAAATTTGAAGGGTTGGGGTGGGTTTGGGTTGTTTTTTTTACTATCCCCCATTGTAATTCAATTTGAAGGGTTGGGGGTGGTTTCGTGCTTCATTTCGGGAGGGCAGCCGAAATGAAATCGGTCCGAACTGCAGGAAAATGAAATTTCCCGCAGCGGGCCAATAACGAAGGCCGAACCAAAAGGTTCAGCTGAATCACATTCTCTAATTGGGAGTCACTACCCAGGTAAAGGACCTTGAAGTCCTTGTGAACAATATATTGAAATGCTCAGCTCAGTGTGTAGCGCCAGTCAAAAAAGCAAATAGAATACTAGGAAAGATCTGAAATGGAATGGAGAATAAAATGGAAAATATCATATTGCCTCTTTATTGAGCCATGGTGCAACTGCACCTTGAGTATTGTATGCAGTTCTGGCCGCCCCATCTCAAGAAAGACAGAGCAAAACTAGAAATGGTGCAGAGAAGGGTGACAACAATGATCAAGGGGATAGAACCTCTCTCTTGTGATGAGAGGATTTGCAGGCTAGGGCTCTTCAACTTGGAAAAGAGATGGCTGAGAGGAGACATTATAGAAGTTTGCAAAATCATGCGTGGGGTGAAACAGATAAATAAAGGATGGTTATTTACCCTTTCAAATAATATTAAAACATGGGGAAACTCCATGAAACTAACAGCAGATTAAAAACAAATAGAAAATATTATTTCATTCAGCGCACTATCAACCGTGGAATCTGTTGCCAGAGGTCATGATCAAGGCAAATAACATAGCAAGGATTAAAAGAGGTTTGGACAAGTTTCTGGAGGGAAAGTCCATTATTAGACAGGTAGACTAAGGAAAGCTATTATTGTCCCTGGTAATTAACAGGAATTAGATCTTCTTTATGGGATGTACTATGTACTTGTGACCTGGATTGGACACTGCTGGAGATGGAATGTTGGGCTCAATTGACCTTAGTCTAACCTAGCATGTCAATTCTTACATTATGTTCTTATGAATCAAAGTAGAGGGTAAAATAGCATGTTGGAAAAAGTATGTTTCTATAACAAGTATCAGTCATGAGATCCATATTCAGAAGCATTTAACCAGTTAATTCAGAAGTTAGCTAGCTAAATTAATATTTGGGCACTTATCTGGCTAAATTCTAGCCGGCTAATAAATTATGCAGGCTAGGGCTCTTCAACTTGGAAAAGAGATGGCTGAGAGGTCACAAGTACATAGTAGATCCCATAAAACAGATCTAATTCCTGTTAATTACCAGGGACAATAATAGCTTTCCTTAGTCTACCTGTCTAATAATGTGCTATGGGCTTTCCCTGCAGAAACTTTTGCAATGTGAAGGTATTTTGTGCAAGTCACAAAACGTTATCCATCATGTGATGCATCAGCTCATTGCTCATATTGTCAGCACATAGCACGTCATTTTACATGGTGCTCATTGATTTAGGCATGGCATGTTATTTTTTTTTGTTTATATATACCAGCTTCCTGCAGCTGCCTCTTTGAGGGTGTTCAGGTGTTAGAGAGGAGAGGAGAGTTGTTGTTGGATAGTAGGAATAGGAACTTTTTGAGATTGAATTACCTGAGTGTGTTGTCTTGTTTTCTGTTATCATCTGTTTCCCTCTCCCTTGGTCTTTTGTCTCCTTTTGAGTGAAAGTTTTTGTAAGCTTGTCCAGTTTGCCTTTCTGTCTTTTTTTTGTGGAAAAATGAGAAGTGGTGTGGTGGTGGTGAGGAGGAATGGTAGTTGTGTGAAGGAGGAGTGGTGGTGGTGCTTTGGAGGAGGAGTGATGGTGTGGAGGAGTGAGGAGGAATGTGGTGGTGAGGAGGAGGAGTGGTGGTGGTAGTGAGGGGGAGTGGTGGTGGTGGTGGTAGTGAAGAGGAGTGCTGGTAATGTGAAGGAGTGAGAAAATATGGAAAGGATGGAATGTGAGAAGCATGGGGAGAGAGGAAAGGATAGGCATGAGGAGAAGGAAAGGAGGGGGAGAAGAGGAGGAGGGTGGACAAGGGTAAGAGGAGTAGAAGTAGGAACGGTCAGTGACAGGAGGAGAGTTAGGCAAGAGGGAAGGGATAGGAAGAGGTGGGAGGGGGAAGGGGATAGGCAGGCGAGTGCGGTGGAAGGAGAACGGCAGGATAAGGATAGAGGCAGATGGCAGGGGAGTTGATAGGGCAGGTACGGGGGGGGGGCAGGAAGGGAGGGGAGCAAGAACGAGGAACATGACACTTCTCAGGAAGCAGAAGTGGCACCCATTCATCTGGAAGCCAGGCAGCAGGTCATGTTTGTCTTTGAGCGTTAAAATTCAATGTCAAGGACAATGACGTGGTCAATGCTGAGGGTCCTCAAGAACTATGCCATGCTCTTCAGCAACTGTGCGGCCAAGACATCAATGACAGGCAAGGGCCAGTTCTTGCGCACTATCCCTCAGGCCATATCCCAGTGCAGCGGAGTGAAAAGAAGTGCAGAACAGGTGGTCCACTGGTATTGGGACATCAAGGTCCAACTCAAAAACAAGTTGGCGAGCCTCAATAAATATCTGTGGCAGATTGGAAGAGGAGCCCCTTGGCCCATTGTGATGACATTGATGGAGGAGCACATTAATACAAATACAAAATGCGGCAGCGAGATTGCTGACCAGTACCAGCCGCGGCGAACACATCTCACCCATCCTCAGGAACCTACATTGGTTACCAGTGAACTTCAGAATTCTATACAAATCAATCACCATAATTCACAAAACCATCCATCACCAACTTCAACTCGACCTGGAAATCCCATTCAAACTCCACTCCTCTAACAGACCAACTAGAGATATTCACAAAGGCACTCTGAAATATCCCCCCACTAAAGCCTCACGCCTCTCTACGACCAAAGACAGAGCTTTTTCGATAGCGGGTCCATCTATCTGGAATAGCATCCCATCAAATCTCAGATTGGAGCCATGCCTTTTAACCTTCAGAAAAAGATTTAAAACCTGGCTCTTTCACCAAGCCTTCGCCGATCCACCAGACAATCACTAGTTGTCCTTCACTCTAACCCGGTCTGGCATTTATACTCACGAACATTGGACTCCGACACTTCCAGGTTAAAGCACCTTTTAAGCTTTTAACCCGTACGCTCTATGGTAACACTTTATATTTATTTCCCGCCTTATCTTCTTTCCAGCTTGTTCGCAAGCTTCCAAGTTCTCTTTCCCTGTTGATTGTAACTTTGACTTATTCCTGCCCATTGTTATCTTTCGTTTACTTGAATTGTTACTCCAGTTATACCCTTGTTAAATGTAAACCGATCCGATATGGTTATTTACTATGAAGGTCGGTATAAAAAACTGTTAAATAAAAATAAAATAAATAATAAAAGGCTGGGAATGGATGTTTTCGGGGGGATGGATGAGTGGATGAACACCACACAAGCCAGACTTGGTAAGTTCACCTCACTTCTCACGTCAAGGCTGCTACAGATGTCTACATATTTTGGCATAAGATACATTGATTGATGCAAAGCGTACATCTTATGCTATACAGTACATGTGTACTTCTTAGCATTGGTACTTATGTCTTCCTCTGTTTCCACAACTGTCACCCAGGAATCTGCTGGTCCTAGCTGTCAAGCCCCAGAGACCAGCAGCGCCTCCCCAGAGACCAGCAGTACCACCCCAAGTACCAGGAGCACAGCTCTACTTTTACATGCATCCTAACAATTGGATGCAGCAACACAGGTCAGCGAAGAAAAGGAGGAGCAGCAGCAGCCGACTCAAGAACAACAGCTGCAGATGCTGATACCTGTCTGTTTGGCAAGCCCTCTTAATCAAAGCCTCAACATAGGCTTTATGGAAAATCCCAGCCTGCAGTGGGAGGCAGTTGAGCCATCACAACCCACCTCCAGCATGCCTCATCATCAGCAGGAAGCAACAGGCACTGAAAAGGAGCAGCCCACCAGCCCCATCAAGCCACATTTGAAGGCCCAAACTGCAGCTCCTACCATACCCATCACAGCACCCACAGCCCCAATAGAGCCCTCTATGCATGAGCAGCTGGACTGCCTTAAAAGGAGGCATAGTGTACACCTCCACGACATACGAGCAGAGCTAGTGCACTTGAGTAGAGCCCTCAGCACTCAGACCCAAGTCCTGAGTGATCAGACAGCAGCCCACACACAAGCTCTAACCACTGTATCAACATCCATATATAACATGACCAGCATGTTAACACAAATTCTTCAACGAATGCCCAAGCCTCCACCTGTGCCTTCCCCAGCATCCCAGAGAGATGACCCAGAGGTAGGCCCCTAAAGACTTGTCACTGCTAACTGGAAAGCCACACCATAGTAAAGGGCCATGAGGCTACAGTAGTGGTTCATATATACCCAACTTATAAGAGTTGTGGAAACAAGCATGACCGGGCCTCTGTACTAATCTCCTGTGCCAGCTACAGGGAAAAGACTGCTGGGCCCATCCTCACTACAGAGTTCCTGTGCTGGATAGATGGAAGAAGCTTGCTGAGCCATCCAGACTACAGAGATCCTGTGCCAGCTAGATGGAAGAAGACTGCTGGGCCTGTCCTGACTACAGATTTTCTCTGCTGACTTGTCTACTGGCTGCCTATGCTGGCCTGCTGCCTACTTATAATGACCTCCTCTATGTTCTGCCTATACTCCAGCCTCCTTTATGTGGTCTCCAGTCATGGTCATGCTGCTGTTTCATCTCATCTTATCTTCTAGGGCTCCTGCCTTCATACTGCTGTTTCATTTCCTGGGGCTCCTGCCTTCATGCTGCTGTGATTTCTCCTGGTCCTTGGCCTCCATGCTGCACTCTTTGGTCCTGGTTCTGCTGCCTTCTTCTTGAACTCTGCTGCCTTGGCCTTTAGGCTGTCCCCCGAGTGCACTCTTTCAAAATGGACTGTCTGGGCCTTCTTCTTGAACTCTGCTACCTTGGCCCTTAGGCTGTTCCCACTGAGTGCACTCTTTCAACATGGACTCTCTGGCCCTTCTTCTTGCCATCATATAGTTGTGTTGCTATAAGCTCTAACATTAGAGCTGTATTATAACTAATGGATTGCCATGTCCGCATTATATGTTCATGATTGTATTAAAGGATAAGATGCTAATACTGTGTATGTTATGTTGCCATTTATAACAATGAATGTACAGGTCTACACTCAATGTGTTTGTAATTTCAGTTACAATGTCAGGTGCTATTTGATATCTTATCTTTGCAGAATATGATTACCGAAGACATTGACTTGATTTGAATCTATTGATGACATTTGTTGTATAATAAAGTGGTCACATGTTTTGAAAAAACACTTTCTAGTTGTGTCTTTTCATTGTGTGATTTTTGTCTTAAGGGTTCACTAGGTAAAAGGTTTGGGACCCCCATGACCTTGCATGCTAGAGTGCTATTGGCCATTCTAACTAGGCACATTTCTTTCATGCAAGACCATATGGCCTAGGCCATACAACTGAAAGATTATTGTATATTTCCAAGGAAGACAGCAAGAGCTACACCAGAAACCTCTTACTATGGAGCTTCACAAGTGGCTTGTGTTGCCTTCTTCAGAGAATATATTCTTAGCAAACTCATGGATACATGGGCATGTATGTGAGATGGGCACTAGCTAGCTAGTGTTTACCTCCATACACTGTCTGGTAGAATAGATGTAGAAATGCTTGGCTAGAGGTAAGATAGCAACGTCTTCATGCTTTTGATGACCAATTGGTTATATAGCTATGCTAATGTTATAGTGCAGCTATAACAAACCATTGGTCTCTTCCATTGTGAAGATATCTCATCTCTGACTAAACAATGGGTCTTCTCCCTGGGTCGAGCACTGAATGCTGTCCTCACATAAGTCTTTAGTTGGGAGCTGACTTGCAAAGTACAGAAAGCACTAGATCTTGTTAATCTCTAGGGAGCAGAAATGTGCAGCTGCATTTGCAGTACTAGAGAGTACATAGTCTACACATATCTCTTGTGTGGTATTAGGTGAATGACACTAAGCACCCCACAAGAAATTACTTAGGGCCCCTTACTTGTGTCCTCGCTCCTCTTAAAAGGCACTCAATACAAAAGGCTTTTTAGGACAGACACTTTAATAAAGATGGCATCTACTTGCAGGCTACTGGAACATCATGCCAGCTACTATCTGACAACTGAGAAGGAGTCAGGGAGGACCAGGCTATGGAAGGCAACCTGGTCCCAAGCAACAACAGGCCTCATCACTGTGTGCTCCTGGCCAATGGCTAATCTCGAGACTGCACACCTCCTTGACTCCTCCTCAGTTGTCAGGCAGCAGCTGACATGGTGTTCCAGAAGTCTGTAAGTAGACAGAAGTGCATAATCCTAAGGTTGGGTAGTAGACAAGTAATAAGGTGAAAGTTTGCAGCAAAATCTATCCGCTATAATCAACTGGAGAAATGTGCCACCACTTCTATGAATGCACACAAAATGTATTGAGCTACATATGGAAGGTTATTTGTAGGCCTAACCTGCCAGCATATAAATAGGGCAGGATAAGCCTCAAATGATGTAGCCTTGTGAGGCAGCCTGAATGTTGAGTTACCAGGATATGCAATACAGAGAAGAGGGTAAGTAGGCCACTGTCTCAAAAAAGGGAAGCTGGCAGGACTCTTGTCCCCCTGCCCCCCCCACCCCTAGGTATAATTAACATGCTGGTACTTATCCCTCCCCCAACCCATTTATCTGTAGAACCAAAAACTTGATGGCATTAGGGTGCCATTGGCATTCCCCCTTCCCTCCATCCCTGCATCCCCACGTTCAGCGGACAGCCTCTAACCATTCCTAAAACACGAAAGCCTCCCTGCCAGCTGAATCTTGTTGAATCATCCACACTTCCAAATTGCAGTAAAATTAGGCCTATTCAAGGTACTAGGTGGAAGAGTCTCAGGGGCCAAGGGCAGGAGCGGGGAAGGGTACACTATTCATTCAGAAAAGTGGCACAGCATATCTGATGCATGATGTAGGCACATCATTATTTATTTATTTATTTGTTGATTTTTATATACCGACATTCATCAGAACATCATGCCGGTTTACATTGTAACAAATTAACAAGAGAGTGAAATACAATAAACCTATATGCTACCCATAAATATGTTGCCTATATGTTATCTATCGATTTTTACCGCCATTTAATATGTTACCTCTCGCCTACTCCTCCCCTTCTCCCCACTCTTATCCTAATTGGTTCTACATTATTACTTTTAGCTCCCAACCTTAGCCAGCAGTCTTATATGCTATTTCAACTGTTACACGATATATTAATCAATATGTCTTTATACAATGTTAACTATTGATTTTTTACCTCACTTTAATATGATACCTCTCACCTACTATTCCTCACCTGTTATCCTTCTCTTTCCATTAACCAAGTTCTCGTAACCCCCTGTTCTATGTAACTTATCTTTCCTTTCTAAGTTATAATACCCCTGTTCCATGTTAACCGATGTGATATGCTACATGAATGTTGGTATAAAAAAAAGTTTACATAAATAAATAGGCAATTTTCTAAACCCCTCTCTTGACAGAAGTAATAAACAGTGTTAGGCCAAGGTGGAAAGTTAGTTTACTAACATTCTCCCCATCCTTTACAATATCATCTCTGAGGCATCCATAGTAAAGAGTGGAAGCACAGGATTGCTTGGGACCAAAGCCAGTGTATATTAAATGGGTTCAAATACACACTGCATGTTTTGGGGTATGCATAGGTGTCATAAGGGAGGGAACAGTGAGTCCATCATCCCTGGGACACATATATAGGCAGAGGCTTACTTAGCACTTCACTCACCTAGACACTCACAGACACAAATCTGTTTGCCCATAGTTTGGTACAGACTATCCAGCACTTTCTTCACCTACACATGCCCAATGTGGATATTTGTTTATTTATTTATTTATTTAAAATCTTTTCTATACCGTCGCTAAGTTATATACCATCGCAACGCTTTACATGTAGGCACATAAATTAATGTAGGTAAAAGTGTACTATAGTACATTCTAACAGGTGCCGTCAAAGGTTTGGTTACAATATATCATTAGACATAGTCATTTAGTGAAGTAGTTCATGACCAATCGTACTAAGGTACTTATACGGGTAGAAATATCACACAAAGTATTATAGTTATGTATATTGTGGTGTAGAGTTCATAGACTAAACTACTGTACAGTCCTAAGTAATATACCTGGCCTGTTCATCATCAACCATCATTTATATCTTTGCCAAGCAAATCCCTACCTGCTAATGAGGGAGTCAGTCATGACTTCTCACAGAAGATTATCTACACCTGGCAGCTTGACAGACATTTCACAGAAGCATATATGATAAAGAAATTATCAGAGTTACAGACATTGACCCCTCCAGCCCTTATGTGACCCTAAATGCTTATCATTCTATATAACAACACTGAAAATGCAGAAGCCATCATGCCAAATACCTGATACCTCTGGGAGCAGTTGGGCCTATACATTTTGCACAGTGGCAGCCTTTAGATAAAGGCTGATGGTTGGCTCCTGAGGTCATCAGCTGACAACACCTTCTCTAGCCTTAATGCTATAAACAGAGTTGATGATTGAACGTTTATCAGCATATGTGCCTTGGTCATAGTATCCACAAATGCTGAAAGTCACAAACACCACATGAGACACATCCTATAGGACAGCAATTCTTCAATGTTGGCCACAAATCATGCCAGCCAGGTGGACAAGCAATGGCCTCAAATCAGAAGACGCCTGAAGGGTGGCGACTCACCTTGGAAAATGACCATTCTGCAAGCTGCAATCACCTGCTGTCCTCAGTCTATGTGCTTTAAGGGTGGCACAGATAGTATAAAGAGTGAATCTGATACTTGCAATCGGAACAAACAAACTACTCTGCATATTTTCTATGTACATACATACAGAATGACTAGCACTGAGTTGGATAGGCCAAGGTCCTTGCAGCACTGTGACATCTCTATATTTGAAAAAGGCTACCTTTCAAGCTAGACAAATAGCTTCCTACACACCTTTGCCTTCAGTTCAATGACGTGAACCTTTTTTTAGGAGACATGTGGGTGCTATTAGAGTCATTACAAAATATGCTCTGACCTATACTTTTCAGAGGTGACTTTTAGCTACAAGTGAAGGCATGACACCACTGAAACTGTTGGCTCAGTGTGCTGTGGTTGTCAAAAAAGCAAACAGAATGTTAGGAATTATTAGGAAGCGAATGGCGAATAAAATGGTGGATGTCATAATGCCTCTGTATCGCTCTATGGTGAGACCGCACCTTGAATACTGTGTAGAGATGTGCATCAGGTGCCCGATCGTTTCCACTTTCGGTTTTGTGTAGCCGCAGGAAAAGTTCATATTCCCGCGGATCGGCATTTTTTTTTTTTTCGTATAAAATCGTTTCCGGTTTAGCACGTGCTAGCTCCCGTTAGTGCGCTAGCTCCCATTAGTGCGTGCTAACACAAACCTGTTAGCGCACACCCCAATCCTTCACATTTAATTATTTTCAAAACCCCCCCCCCCCAAACTAACCCCAACCCTTTAGATCTAATTATTTACAGTCCCCCACCCTTCTGACCCCCCAAAACTTGCCTAAAGTCCCTGGTGGTCCAGCGGGGGTCCTGGGAGTGATCTCCCACTCTTGGGCCATCGGCTGTTAGTAAACAAAATGGTGCAGGTGGCCCTTTGCCCTTACCATGTGACAGGGGTTATCGGTGCCATTGGCCAGTCCCTGTCACATGGTAGGAGCAATCTACGGCTGGCGCCATCTTAAAAAATGGCATGGGCCATCCATTTCTCCTACCATGTGACAGGGGCCGACCAATGGCACCAGTAGCCCCTGTGACATAGTAAGGTCAAAGGCTATCGGCGCCATTTTGAATACCGGCAGCCAAGGGTGTGAGTGCAGGAGATGGCTCCCGGATTCCCTGCTGGACCACCAGGGAGTTTTTGTAAATCTTGGGGGGGTGGGGGTCAGGAGGGGGGGAGATTGTAGTTAATTCAATTTTAGCCGGAAAACGAATAAAAATTAACACATGCAACGTATCTGCCCCCTGACGAATACGAATCCCGAATGCAATATATGGCGTCCCTCTGCACATCCCTAGGGGGGATATGATAGAGGTCTACACAATCATGAAAGGAATTGAATGGGTAAATGTGAATCAGTTATTTACTCTTTCGGATAACACAATGACTAGGGAGCACTCCATGAAGTCAGCAAGTAGCTCATTTAAAACAAATTAGAAAAAATTATTTTTACTCAACACATAATTAAGTTCTGGAATTCATTTCTAGAGGATGTGGTTATAGCAGTTAGTGTAGCTGGATTTAAAATAGGTTTGGATAAGTTCCTAGAGCAGAAGTTCATAAACTGCTATTAATCAATAAGGATTAGTAGCTTAGGATCTATTTATTTAATGTTTGGGTATTTGCCAGGTACTTGTGACTTGATTGGCCACTGTTAGACACAAGAATCTGGGCTTGATGGACACTTTGTCTGACCCAGTTGTCATATCTTTTGTTCTTATGTTCTTACCATCCTTTTCCCATTCCAGCCTTCACATAGTCTGACCAGCATCTTTGTCTAGGCTTTCCGATCAGTTTACATAATCAACACAATACATCCCAACTGCCAAGACCCTCTCTTACCATTTGTACATGAAACTTAACAGTTTGTCTAGGTAGGTGTAGCAGGTCCAGCTGTGTATGGGTGCATGCAACCACAATGAGGTATACTAACTTGCAATGAACTGTGAGCATTTTGGGAATGCCACAATCTTTGATGTACTTTCCTAAAGGCTATAAGTGAAGGCATGCTAGTGAGCACTTTGATGTCAGCACTGCCTCTGAAACAGCTGAAGCAGTGCTGTCATTTGAGTCTTTGCAGGCCCATGTGGCACAATATATCCGATGTACAGGCACATATCTTGAGATGCACATGGATGTCAGCTAGAGATCGTGGCTGTAAAATGACGACTCTGTGATTGGTACTTTTAACTGTCAACTTATAGCTTTAGACTGTGCCTTTAAACAGTTGAGCTTCTTGTGTTTTGTATGATTTCTAGAGCAGTTGGACTGCATGTTTAATGCTGGAGTTTCATCATACCTATGTCACTATCTCGCCCACACATGAGGGCTAGGACAGAGTCCAAGGTGTAGGGCCACCAAGCAAGAAGGTGCAAGCTAAGGCAAGCTATGTACACTGTGCTGGCAGTCATATGAACACTATTGCGATTCTCTTTTAGATCCACTATCAGTCAGAAATATTAAGCCAGCCATAAGTCTTTAGTGTAATCTTTACTTTGAGTATACTTTTTATACTACACTCTATTGCTCCATTGTCAAGATGTAGCCTAACTAAGCCTAAGTGGCTTCTGTTACACACTGAGCTAGACAGAGGACCAGTGAGTAAAAGAAAGACAGGGAGGAGAGCAACTGGAAACACTCTGCTGGGCTCTCTTACATAGAAGGGGAAGGGATATTGAGGCCTAACAGTCAAAGTAGCATTGTATGATGCTTTGCTGAAGCTGGCTTCCAGTCAGCGTGCGTGGTGTCCTTGGCTTCTGCAGGTGGACATGGGGGATCCTCATGTACATCTGGAAGTATGTCTATTGGGATACTATAGCACAGAGCAATATTATGGAATACACAGCAAGGCAGAGCTATCTCTGCAACTCTGGGTAGGGCATATATTAAAGCTCCCCCTGTTTTGTCAAACAGTGAAATCTACTTTTGAGAATTCTGAAGGTGCATCTATGACACAGAGGGTAGAACATAAGGCCTTGTTGTACCTCATCTCCACCAGCGTGTTGGGAATAGCAATGGAGGTGAGAAGCCAGGTCCTACAACCATATCCCAAATCTCCTATGGTAAAGAAAGAATGGCTACATCACTCACACCACCGTGACTCTGTGATATCGCTGCCAATCCACAGCATGTTATAAGACAGTAGAAGGTAAGCTCAAGCTTAGAATAAGCCTTAAAAAGCTCTTTCCCAACTCAAAGTCCATGCCGCTTTTTTCTGTGACACTATATGAACACTATAACACTTGCTTATACTGTGTCAGATCTTCCAGAATGGGAAACTCCATCTGGGGTTCCTATCAAATGGGTGCATGTCATTCACAACCAAGCTATCTCTACCCATTTCTAGCACTCCTCTATCACTGAAGCAGTGCATCACAGCTGCCACACATGTCATAGCATAAAAACATGTCCCTGGCTGCTTTGCGGTATGTCCTCCAAAGATACACATTTGTCTGACCTGACATAATGAATATGCTTGGGACAAAATGCATAGCCCCCAGCTTTTGTTTTACTTCTGTGATGGTGCAGACAAACTGTGGCTAACCAATCACTAACAGGGCACCTCCGATCTGGGAGTCCCTGCAGTGTGGACACTAAAAGGTTGTGAATAACAAGTGAAATTTCAACTGCTCCAAATGAGAGGATTTGAAAAGGCAATTGTTTAAAGTGAACCCGTAGAAAGTGTGTAGTGGCTGGTCACACACAAATCTTTGTAGCAAGTGCATTGTTTGGGCATGCAGTATGGAGAAAGAAAGCTGGGCCCTGGGTCAATGGCTTGTAGACCTAACTATACAAGCCACTTATCATGTAACAGATGCTGACACATCCGCGACAGCCCCCTATGTCAGTGCCATTGGCTGGAAACACATAGCCAAAGAATAGCGAAAGAAGCATCGTTCTTACTTACATGCCAACTGTCACCATAGAGGCCATCTTCAAAACTGTCAAACATGGCCGATTGCCTAAATATAAAGGAATCATGCGCAGCTCCCGAGTACCTGGCCACCATGTTGAGGATGTGCATTTGAGTTTCACAGACCTCTTGCACATTGATAGAGTGGAAGAGGTTACTGTTGTGCCTACCTACCACGGGGTGGGATGAAGGTTACATGAGTGCAGTCGATAACTCCCAGAACATTAGGAAAGTTGGCAATGGCATAAATCCCTCGCTTCAATTCCATCAAGTCCTGTCTGTCACGAGGGAACGCTATGAAGCTATTAATGCAGTCACATACAGCTGTTATGACCTGGCTCAGACAGTGGGAAAAAGAGGTTTGGGATATTGCCCTGATGACACCGACTGACATTTGGAAGGAGCCAGATCACATGAAATGCAGGGGGGATAATAGTTTGGTGAGGCCTGGTATAGTGTGGGACTTTTCTGTGACCGGGCCAGATCCCCTCTGAGTTCTTCATATAATTCCAAGATAGACTTACAGCTAAGGAGATA